>NC_047106.1:1344247-1644247 GCF_902500255.1 Thalassophryne amazonica
TCTCGTCAATAGTTTTACATCCTCATTGAAGACAACTTTGGATGCTGTAGCTCCTCTGAAAAAGAGAGCTTTAAATCAGAAGTGCCTGACTCCGTGGTATAACTCACAAACTCGCAGCTTAAAGCAGATAACCCGTAAGTTGGAGAGGAAATGGCGTCTCACTAATTTAGAAGATCTTCACTTAGCCTGGAAAAAGAGTCTGTTGCTCTATAAAAAAGCCCTCCATAAAGCTAGGACATCTTACTACTCATCACTAATTGAAGAAAATAAGAACAACCCCAGGTTTCTTTTCAGCACTGTAGCCAGGCTGACAAAGAGTCAGAGCTCTATTGAGCCGAGTATTCCTTTAACTTTAACTAGTAATGACTTCATGACTTTCTTTGCTAATAAAATTTTAACTATTAGAGAAAAAATTACTCATAACCATCCCAAAGACGTATCGTTATCTTTGGCTGCTTTCAGTGATGCCGGTATTTGGTTAGACTCTTTCTCTCCGATTGTTCTGTCTGAGTTATTTTCATTAGTTACTTCATCCAAACCATCAACATGTCTATTAGACCCCATTCCTACCAGGCTGCTCAAGGAAGCCCTACCATTATTTAATGCTTCGATCTTAAATATGATCAATCTATCTTTATTAGTTGGCTATGTACCACAGGCTTTTAAGGTGGCAGTAATTAAACCATTACTTAAAAAGCCATCACTTGACCCAGCTATCTTAGCTAATTATAGGCCAATCTCCAACCTTCCTTTTCTCTCAAAAATTCTGGAAAGGGTAGTTGTAAAACAGCTAACTGATCATCTGCAGAGGAATGGTCTATTTGAAGAGTTTCAGTCAGGTTTTAGAATTCATCATAGTACAGAAACAGCATTAGTGAAGGTTACAAATGATCTTCTTATGGCCTCAGACAGTGGACTCATCTCTGTGCTTGTTCTGTTAGACCTCAGTGCTGCTTTTGATACTGTTGACCATAAAATTTTATTACAGAGATTAGAGCATGCCATAGGTATTAAAGGCACTGCGCTGCGGTGGTTTGAATCATATTTATCTAATAGATTACAATTTGTTCATGTAAATGGGGAATCTTCTTCACAGACTAAGGTTAATTATGGAGTTCCACAAGGTTCTGTGCTAGGACCAATTTTATTCACTTTATACATGTTTCCCTTAGGCAGTATTATTAGACGGCATTGCTTAAATTTTCATTGTTACGCAGATGATACCCAGCTTTATCTATCCATGAAGCCAGAGGACACACACCAATTAGTTAACCTGCAGGATTGTCTTACAGACATAAGGACATGGATGACCTCTAATTTCCTGCTTTTAAACTCAGATAAAACTGAAGTTATTGTACTTGGCCCCACAAATCTTAGAAACATGGTGTCTAACCAGATCCTTACTCTGGATGGCATTACCCTGACCTCTAGTAATACTGTGAGAAATCTTGGAGTCATTTTTGATCAGGATATGTCATTCAATGCACATATTAAACAAATATGTAAGACTGCTTTTTTGCATTTACGTAATATCTCTAAAATTAGAAAGGTCTCAGACTGCAGGCTTACTTGTAGTTCCTAGGGTTTGTAAGAGTAGAATGGGAGGCAGAGCCTTCAGCTTTCAGGCTCCTCTCCTGTGGAACCAGCGCCCAATTCGGATCAGGGAGACAGACACCCTCTCTACTTTTAAGATTAGGCTTAAAACTTTCCTTTTTGCTAAAGCTTATAGTTAGGGCTGGATCAGGTGACCCTGAACCATCCCTTAGTTATGCTGCTATAGACTTAGACTGCTGGGGGGTTCCCATAATGCACTGAGTGTTTCTTTTTCTTTTTGCTCTGTATGCACCACTCTGCATTTAATCATTAGTGATTGATCTCTGCTCCCCTCCACAGCATGTGTTTTTCCTGGTTCTCTCCCTCAGCCCCAACCAGTCCCAGCAGAAGACTGCCCCTCCCTGAGCCTGGTTCTGCTGGAGGTTTATTCCTGTTAAAAGGGAGGTTTTCCTTCCCACTGTAGCCAAGTGCTTGCTCACAGGGGGTCGTTTTGACCATTGGGGCTTTTACGTAATTATTGTATGGCCTTGCCTTACAATATAAAGCGCCTTGGGGCAACTGTTTGTTGTGATTTGGCGCTATATAAATAAAATTGATTGATTCTCTGTGTGTGTTTTTATCCTGTGTGTGAGAGTGTGTTTATCCTGTGTGGTTATTCTGTGTCTGTTTATCCTGTGTGTTTATTCTCTGTGTGTGTTTATCCTGTGTTTATTCTGTGTGTGTGTGTTTATCCTGTGTGTGAGAGTGTGTTTATCCTGTGTTTATCCTGTCTGTTTATTCTCTGTGTGTGTTTATCCTGTGTGTGAGAGTGTGTTTATCCTGTGTGTTTATCCTGTGTGTTTATTCTCTGTGTGTGTTTATCCTGTGTGTGAGAGTGTGTTTATCCTGTGTGTTTATTCTCTGTGTGTGTTTATCCTGTGTGTTTATTCTGTGTGTGTGTGTGTGTTTATTCTCTGTGTGTGTGTTTATCCTGTGTGTGAGAGTGTGTTTATCCTGTGTGTTTATTCTGTGTGTGTGCTTATTCTCTGTGTGTGTGTTTATCCTGTGTGTTTATTCTGTGTGTGTGTTTATCCTGTGTGTTTATTCTGTGTGTCTGTTTATCCTGTGTGTTTATTCTCTGTGTTTGTTTATCCTGTGTGTTTATTCTGTGTGTCTGTTTATCCTGTGTGTTTATTCTGTGTGTGTGTTTATCCTATGTGTTTATTCTCTATGTGTGTGTTTATCCTGTGTGTTTATTCTCTGTGTGTGTGTTTATTCTGTGTGTGTGTTTATCCTGTGTGTTTATTCTCTATGTGTGTGTTTATCCTGTGTGTTTATTCTATGTGTGTGTTTATCCTGTGTGTTTATTCTATGTGTGTGTGTTTATCCTGTGTGTGAGAGTGTGTTTATCCTGTGTGTTTATTCTCTGTGTGTGTTTATCCTGTGTGTGAGAGTGTGTTTATTCTCTGTGTGTGTTTATCCTGTGTGTGAGTGTGTTTATTCTCTGTGTGTGTTTATCCTGTGTGTGAGTGTGTTTATTCTCTGTGTGTGTTTATCCTGTGTGTGAGAGTGTGTTTATCCTGTGTGTTTATTCTCTGTGTGTGTTTATCCTGTGTGTTTATTCTCTGTGTGTGTTTATCCTGTGTGTGAGAGTGTGTTTATCCTGTGTGTTTATTCTCTGTGTGTGAGAGTGTGTTTATCCTGTGTGTTTATTCTCTGTGTGTGTTTATCCTGTGTGTTTATTCTGTGTGTGTGTGTGTGTTTATTCTCTGTGTGTGTGTTTATCCTGTGTGTGAGAGTGTGTTTATCCTGTGTGGTTATTCTATGTGTCTGTTTATTCTCTGTGTGTGTTTATCCTGTGTGGTTATTCTATGTGTCTGTTTATTCTCTGTGTGTGTTTATCCTGTGTGTTTATTCTCTATGTGTGTGTTTATCCTGTGTGTTTATTCTGTGTGTGTGTTTATTCTCTGTGTGTGTGTTTATCCTGTGTGTTTATTCTGTGTGTGTGTTTATCCTGTGTGTTTATTCTGTGTGTCTGTTTATCCTGTGTGTTTATTCTCTGTGTTTGTTTATCCTGTGTGTTTATTCTGTGTGTCTGTTTATCCTGTGTGTTTATTCTGTGTGTGTGTTTATCCTATGTGTTTATTCTCTATGTGTGTGTTTATCCTGTGTGTTTATTCTCTGTGTGTGTGTTTATTCTGTGTGTGTGTTTATCCTGTGTGTTTATTCTCTATGTGTGTGTTTATTCTATGTGTGTGTTTATCCTGTGTGTTTATTCTCTGTGTGTGTGTTTATTCTGTGTGTGTGTTTATCCTGTGTGTTTATTCTCTATGTGTGTGTTTATTCTATGTGTGTGTTTATCCTGTGTGTTTATTCTCTGTGTGTGTTTATTCTGTGTGTGTGTGTTTATCCTATGTGTTTATCCTGTGTGGTTATTCTGTGTCTGTTTATCCTGTGTGTTTATTCTCTGTGTGTGTTTATCCTGTGTGTTTATCCTGTGTGTGTTTTTATCCTATGTGTTTATTCTCTGTGTGTGTTTATCCTGTGTGTGAGAGTGTGTTTATCCTGTGTGGTTATTCTATGTGTGTGTGTTTATTCTGTGTGTGTGTTTATCCTGTGTTTATTCTGTGTGTGTGTTTATCCAGTGTGTTTATTCTCTGTGTGTGTTTATCCTGTGTGTGTGTTTATCCAGTGTGTTTATTCTCTGTGTGTGTTTATCCTGTGTGTGCGTTTATCCTGTGTGTTTATTCTCTGTGTGTGTGTTTATCCTGTGTGTGAGAGTGTGTTTATCCTGTGTGTTTATTCTGTGTGTGTTTATCCTTTGTGTTTATTCTCTATGTGTGTGTTTATCCTGTGTGTGTTTATCCTGTGTGTGAGAGTGTGTTTATCCTGTGTGTGTGTTTATCGTGTTTATTCTCTATGTGTGTGTTTATCCTTTGTGTTTATTCTCTGTGTGTGTGTTTATCCTGTGTGTTTATTCTGTGTGTGTGTGTTTATCCTGTGTGTTTATTCTGTGTGTGTGTGTGTGTTTATCCTGTGTGTTTATTCTCTGTGTGTGTGTTTATTCTCTGTGTGCGTGTTCTCTGTGTGTGTTTATCCTGTCTGTTTATTCTGTGTGTGTGTTTTTATCCTGTGTGTTTATTCTCTGTGTGTCTGTTTATTCTCTGTGTGTCTGTTTATCCTGTGTGTGTGTGTTTATCCTGTGTGTTTATCCTGTGTGTGTGTTTATCCTGTGTGTTTATCCTGTGTGTGAGTGTGTTTATACTGTGTGTTTCTTCTCTGTGTGTTTCTTCTCTGTGTGTTTATCCTGTGTGTTTATTCTCTATGTGTGTGTTTATCCTGTGTGTTTCTTCTCTGTGTGTTTCTTCTCTGTGTGTGTTTATCCTGTGTGTTTATTCTCTATGTGTGTGTTTATCCTGTGTGTTTATTCTGTGTGTGTGTGTTTATCCTGTGTGTGAAAGTGTGTTTATCCTGTGTGTTTATTCTCTGTGTGTGTGTTTATCCTGCATGCGTGTCTTGCCCGGGGAGTAATTCAGTGTAGAACTGCAACTGTTTTTCTGCGTATGCAGCCTTTTTCCATGAGGCCCCAGGCCTCTTAATGTGACGCTGTGGAGGCCGACCACTGCAGGTTTCTGTGCCAGGCTGCCGGTTCAACACCTTCTTTCACATTTAAACAAGCAAACAAAGATGATACTGCCAAGAGATGGATTTGACACTTTGCCCCACACCGGCATCATGTTTGCTTAACATAAAAGATACCAAGTGTGTGCTGAATCCTACATACCAACTATGTGCTGAATCCTCATCACCAACTGCGTTCTGGATCCTAGTCACCAACTTCGTGCTGGATCCTAGTCACCGGCTGCGTGCTGGATCCTAGTCACCGACTTCGTGCTGGATCCTTGTCACAGACTGTGTGCTGGATCCTAGACACCGGCCATGTGCTGGATCCTGGTCAACAACTGTGTGCTGGATCCTAGACACCGGCCATGTGCTGGATCCTAGTCAACAACTGTGTGCTGGATCTTAGATACCGACCGCGTGCTGGATTGTAGATACCAACTGTGGCTTTTGTTTTTTGACCAGAAATGTGTGGTGGAGTTTGAGGTGAAAGCTTTCTGTGCTGAGCACCAGGACGAGAAGACTGATAAACAGTAAGTTGACATTAAGTCCACTATCATCTTCATTTGTCACATTTCACTGATATTTGACATTGAACAGGTTTTGTTCTTAACTGTCTAAAATCTGAGGGACTTATTTGATTTATTTTGTCTGCAGGAGTTCCGTTCGTCTCTCCATTCGTAAGATCCAGTTCAGTCCAGAGGACAGTAAAGTGGTTCCTGTGGCAGATACCACGTTTGAGTTCTTGATGTCGGACAAACCGCTTCATGTCAAACTCAGCTTGCCGAAAGAGGTCAGAACGGAATCTAAAGCAGGTTATTATGAAGATGTTTGTGAGCACCAACGTCTATGGACCCGATCTTGACAGTGGACAGAAAATGAGTTGCACAGATGGTATAGTTACATATGGAGCTTGTTAAATAAAAGTAGTAAATAGACGGCATTTATATCACGCTTTTTTCTATCTGCAACAGATGCTCAAATCGCTTTACAATAATGCCTCACATTCACCCCAATGTGAGACTGATGACATACAAGGTACTCACTACACACCCAGAGCAACTAGGAGATTAAGGACTTTGCCCAAGGGCCTTTAGTGATTTTCTGGTCAGGCTGGGTGTTGGGAAAGTGTAGTGACACGGACCCACAACAGGGGGCGCAAATGAACGGTCAATAGATGAGCCAAAATATAACAATTTAATGTTGTGAATGTGCACAACGAACATACAGACAATCTCAGAATATCACAACAGTCAATACACAAAGGTGACGTGTGGGCAGGCTCGAGGATAGAAGACGTCTGTCCTGAGGAGAGCCAGAACCACACGATTTCCGCCGCCCCAGAACCTGGTGAATACTGGAGCCGCCGAGTCCCGAATTCCCAGGTGATCACCGTCCCCGACTGTCGGATCTGGTACTGCTGGCGAAGAACAAAGACAGTCAAGTGTGGGTGTGTGTACACCCAGTAACAATAACGGTGGGAATGCCACCTCCACCTCTCACTCAATAACTTGCAGAGTACTGAAGATTCCTCAGGGAAAAGAGTGCCTTCTAGCGCTCTCTCAGCTTCCACTGACAGCAGTACCGGTACTCCTGCAAACACTCACAATATACAAACAATATTGCAAAATGGCTGAGGATATTACCTCCAATGAAGTATGATATCTCGGCAACGAGGTGGAGATGACGTCTGGTCTTTATGGAGTGAGATGATGTTGAGTAGATGGGTGACAGCTGTCAAGAGGTAATGAGCGACAGCTGTCACCCCCGGCTGTGTCCATGGCGGCAGCGCCCTCTCGTGCCTGAAGCCTGCACTTCAGGCAGAGTGCCCACTGGTGGTGGGCCAGCAGTACCTCCTCTTCTGGCGGCCCACACACAACAGGACCCCCCCCTCAACGGGCGCCTCCTGGCGCCCGACCCGGCTTGTTGGGGTGTCGACGGTAGAAGTCGGCCAGGAGGGCCGGATCCAGGATGAAGCTCCTCTTCACCCAGGAGCGTTCTTTGGGTCCATACCCCTCCCAGTCCACCAAGTACTGGAACCCCCAACCCATCCGACGGACGTCCAGGAGCCGGCGCACCGTCCAAGCCGGCCTCCCGTCGATGATCCGAGCAGGAGGGGGCGCCGGTCCGGGAGCACAGAGGGGTGAGGTGTGATGAGGTTTGATACGTGACACGTGGAAAACCGGATGGATCCGCAGTGAAGCCGGGAGTTGGAGCTTCACTGCAGCAGGACTGAGGACTTTGAGGATCTTGAAGGGGCCAATGTACCTGTCCTGAAGTTTCGGAGAGTCCACCTGGAGGGGGATGTCCTTCGTGGAAAGCCACACCTCCTGCCCGGGCTGGTAAGCAGGGGCCGGGGATCACCGGCGGTCTGCATGGGTCTTCGCCCTCATCCGGGCCTTCAACATGGCAGAGCGGGCGGAGCGCCACACCCGACGGCACTTCCGCAGGTGGGCCTGGACCGAGGGCACACCGACCTCTCCCTCCACCACGGGAAACAACGGGGGCTGATACCCCAAACACACATCAAATGGGGAGAGGCCGGTGGCCGAAGACACCTGGCTGTTATGCGCATACTCGATCCAGGCCAGATGGTTACTCCGGGCCGTCGGGTGCGCGGATGTGACGCAGCGGAGGGTCTGTTCCAGTTCCTGGTTGACCCGCTCTGCCTGTCCATTCGTCTGTGGATGGTACCCGGACGAGAGGCTCACGGTGGCCCCCAGTTCCCTGCAGAAGCTCCTCCAGACGTGTGAGGAGAACTGGGGACCACGATCTGAGACGATGTCGGAGGGTATCCCATGCAGACGGACAACGTGGTGGACCAGGAGGTCTGCTGTCTCCTGGGCTGTTGGGAGCTTCGGGAGGGCCACGAAGTGGGCCGCCTTGGAGAAACGGTCCACTATCGTGAAGATGGTGGTGTTGCCCTGGGACAGCGGGAGGCCCGTGACGAAATCCAGGCCGATGTGGGACCAGGGGCGATGAGGCACCGGCAGCAGCTGGAGGAGTCCTTGGGCCTTCGTGTGTACTGCCTTGCCCCTGGCACAGGTGGTGCAGGCATGGATATATTCCCAGTCGTCTGCCTCCATAGACGCCCACCAGAAGCGCTGCCGGACAACTGCCACGGTCCTTCACACCCCTGGATGACAGGAGAGCTTGGAACCGTGACAGAAGTCCAAGACTGCAGCTCTGGCCTCTGGTGGGACGTACAGACGGTTCTTCGGACCTGTTCCTGGGTCTGGGCTCCGTGCCAGGGCCTCCCGGACGGTCTTCTCCACGTCCCAGGTGAGGGTGGCCACGATAGTGGACTCAGGCAGGATGGGCTCCGGTGGATCCGACAGTGCAGTTTTGACCTCCTCTTCGTGTACCCGGGACAAGGCATCCGACCTCTGGTTCTTGGTCCCGGGGCGATAGGTGATCCGGAAGTCAAAACGCCCGAAGAACAGTGACCAGCGGGCTTGGCGGTCCTGATATACTCCAGGTTCCGATGGTCAGTGAAAACCGTGAACGGCACAGACGCTCCCTCCAACAGGTGTCTCCACTCCTCAAGAGCCTCTTTCACCGCAAGGCGTTCTCGATTGCCGACGTCATAGTTCCGTTCAGCTGGGGTCAACCTGCGTGAAAAGTAGGCACACGGGTGAAGAACCTTATCGGTCTCTCCGCTCTGGGACAGCACGGCTCCTATCCCTGAGTCAGAGGCGTCCACTTCAACCATGAACTGGCGGCTAGGGTCGTGTCGGTGACGTCATTCGCCTGTGGGCAGGCCTTGAGTGAGGAGTGCTCCACTCCGCCCGTCGGAATCTCTTTGTCTGAATAGCCGCGTGTTGCTTTATCAACATTTTTTCTGGACCTGTGAGGAATATCCGAGTGGATACTATTCGAGAAATTAAGCTGGTTTTTGGTGAAAAGTTTAACGGCTGATGAGAGATTATGGGGTGTTTCTGTCGGTGTAAGGACTTCCCACAGAGCGGGACATCGTGCAGCACTTCCAGGTGCCGTCGTCGGCCTGTTTCGACCTGAAAACATCCTAATTTAAGGCTTAATTCACCCAGGACATCATGAGAGAACAGAGAAGATTCAGAAGAGGCCGGCATGAGGACTTTATTCAGACATTCCACTGTTTAAGCACATTTTGTAATGAAAGACGTGCGCGCAAATTCGCCGAGTCATTTCTGTGACGACTCGGCAAATCTGTGTGCACCGTGACAGGAAAAACACCTCCGTGTTGAAAACCATTTGTAAAATTCAGGCGGCTTTTGATGGCTTTCAACAAGTGAGTATCTGAGAAATTGTTTAACAGCTTGGGCATGTTCCAACTTGGCCGTTAAGGTTTCCAACGGAGGTGTTTTTCCTGTCGCGACCCCCCGTGGTCGGGTCCGGCCCGACATGCGACTCTGCCCGCACGTTCTTTCATTACAAAATGTCCGTTAACAATGGAGTGTCCGAATAAACTCCTCATGCCGACTTCTTCTGAAAGTTCTCTGTTCTCTGACGACTTCCTGGGTCAACAGAGCCTGAAATGTGGAAGTTTTCAACTTGAAACGGTGAGACGCTACCACCTCGAAGTGCAGATCACCATCAGGCACCGTGGGCCGTCCTTAAAGCGACACTACCAGACCAAAATCTCTCATCAGCCGTTAAAATTTTTACCGAAAACCAGCTGAATTTATCGAATGGTGTCCACTCAGTTGTGCCTTACAGTTTTTGAAAAAATTTTGATCAAACAAAGCAGCAGTCTCTGAGCCATTCCTAAACAATGAAAAATCAACGAGAAGGTGGGCCACTCCTCACTCAAAGACTGCCCACAAGTGAATGACGTAACCGACAGGCGTGAAAAAACTCTTGCATGCCCACGAGGGTTCAAGCATGTCTGATGTAATCACACGTGATTCAAATCCATATGGTTTTTGAAAAAAATAATAAGATCCATTACTTTTATCACAGACCTCGTATTTTTTGTTGTTGTTGTTGTTTTTAAACTTAATTTGTAAAAAAAAAAAAAAAAAAAAGCCATTTGCAAAGCCAAAAAGTTGATTTGACAACCATCTGATATAACTGGGGTCAAAATAAGTAGAACACTGCCATCTACTGGTGCCCAGATGCTTAGTACTTAGGGCGAATACTGCCATGAACACTACTGGCCAGTAGATGGCAGTAGAGACCGTGAAAACTTACTAAAACAAAATCCCAGATAATCCGTGTCTGCTACATTTAAGATGCGTGGAATTTAACAAACGCAAATACAATACGAGGTCTGTCCATAAAGTAACGGTCCTTTTTATTTTTTTCAAAAACTATATGGATTTGATTCATATGTTTTTATGTGAGCCAAACTTGAACCTTCGTGCGCATGCGTGACTTTTTCCACGCCTGTCGGTTGCGTCATTCGCCTGTGAGCACGCCTTGTGGGAGGAGTGGTCCAGCTCCCTCGTCAGATTTTCATTGTCAGGAAATGGCGGAATGATTTGGGCTTTTTTTTCCATCAGAATTTTTTCAGAAACTGTTAGAGACGTGCAGCTGGAAACCATTCAAAAAATGTATCTGGCTTTCGGTGAAAATTTTACGGGCTTCACAGAGAATAAGGAGTGTTACTACAGCTTTAAGGACAACCCACAATGGCACTCGGCTCGCCGCGCTCCGAGCTGCAACGATGAGGCAGAAACCACCAGATCATTTCTAAACAGATGGCTCTGTGGAGCCGGGACCGTCGTGTGCAATTTCTCTGGTTATCACAAGAGCTGGACATCAGCCATTTTCTGGCAGATTTCACTTTTAACAAGAGATTTTGTCATGGAAAGCCGAGCGGAAGCTTCGCGCGTCACGACGGAGCCGCTGATGGAACGAGACAAAGGAACACCTCCGTTTCGGAGTGCCACACGACAAGTTGGGACATGTCCAGCTCTCCACAATTTCTCTTATACTCACTCGACTGGTAAGCACTGAAAGCCGAGATAGGCATGTCCCAACTTGTCCTTTAAGATAAATTTTTCGAATGTCTCTAACAGTTTCTTAAAAAATTCTGATGGAAAAAAAGCCTAAATCATTCCGCCATTTCCTGACAATGAAAATCCGACGAGGGAGCTGGACCACTCCTCCACAAGGCGTGCTCACAGGCGAATGACGCAACCGACAGGCTTGGAAAACTCACGCATGCGTACGAAGGTTCAAGCTTGGCTCACATAAAAACATATGAATCAAATCCATATAGTTTTTGAAAAAAATGAAAAGGGCCGTTACTTTATGGACAGACCTCGTAACGTCTATAAAAACAGAGAATATATTCACGAGAGTTTTAGGCACTAGAGTTTAATGGTGCTGTCCGTAGAGCCTGAACAGAGTGTCTGAAATGCATTTGTCCTGTCATGAACATACTGAGATTAGACTATCCTACCCATAATGCACTGCTGGGCACAGCATGTGCTCACTAAAACCTTAAAATGATCACATTACTTTAAAACTAAAACATATATCTAATATTTTCACTTTATAAAATGTCAGACATGACAGTTATTTTAAATAACTTGTCCGAAATTAGTTTGGTTAAAATTTGAACCATAAGTTAAAAATGTATGCCTCTGGATGACTTGGGTGATATTGCCAGAGTATCAGCATGGTGTTAAACGAAATGAGTTTTTTTTTTTTTTTTTGCTTTGTGAGACCAGTTTTCTTTTGCCTGCAGAGGATAGAGTGGTTTTTTAATGGAAGCAGCTCTCTTCTGTTTGCAGAGGGTAGGATTATGCATCTGTTAGGAAAATTTTAACAGGTATGTGCTCAACTGATTTTAAATTTTAAAAGTGTTTGTCACTGTTCATCTTTGTTTACTATGTTATTGGTCTAAAAGTTATCGGACAAAAATGTATCGGAAGATAATTAGTCCGATAATGGTTTTTAAAGTTATCTAAAAAGATAATCCGATAATGAAAACATTATCTTTGATAATTATCTATTATCGGAACTGTGCCCACCTCTGCTAACCCCAGACCAAGAACACAGGCGACAGTGATAAGAAAAAAACTCCCTCTGATGATTTGAGGAAGAAACCTCAAGCAGACCAGACTCAAAGGGGTCACCCTCTGCTTGGGCCATGATACAGACATAAATTACAGAACAATTCACAAAACAAATATACAGGAAATGCTATTGGTGCACAGGACAGGATGGTTACAGAAACAGACACCACACCCATCTCTGAATGGAGCTGCACCTTAAACAGAGAGAAAAAAAAAACAAAATCAGGCATCAGAAAGACAAGAAATACAGTATAATTTGTCAGCATTAAACAACAAGAAAAACAGAAGAAATACTAAGGTGATCGCTGACCACTAGCCCTAAACTTCACTAAAAGACCCACAATTTAGGTAAAGTTGAGGCCGCAGCACGCTCTGTTTACTAATAACATGAATTAAAAGAGTAAAAAGCATAAAACAAAACTATACCAGTATGCTGCCATATGAAAGGTAAAATAAGTGCGTCTTAAGTCTGGACTTGAAAGTCTCCACAGAATCTGATTGTTTTATTGATGCAGGGAGATCATTCCACAGAACAGCGGCATGATAAGAGAAAGCTCTGTGACCCACAGACTTCGTATTCACCTTAGGGACACAAAGTAGTCCTGCACCTTGAGAAAGCAAAGCCCGGGCTGGTACGTAAGGTTTAATTAGGTCAGCTAGGTAGGGAGGTGCCAGTCCATGAACAATTTTATAGACTAGTAGCAGAACCTTAAAATCTGATGTCACTGGGACAGGAAGCCAGTGAAGAGACACCAAAATGGGTATAATGTGGTCAAACTTTTTGCTTCCTGTCAAAAGTCTGGCAGCAGAATTTTGAACCAATAGGAGAGCCCTATTGCTAGACTGCAGTAAACCAGAAAATAGAACATTGCAGTAGTCCAATCTAGTGGAGATAAACACATGAATCAGGGTCTCAGCATCAGCCATAGACAGGATGGGATGAATCTTCACTATATTTCACAGGTGGAAAAAAAGCAGTTCGTAATATTTCTAATGTGGAGGTCAAAGGACAACGTAGGATCAAAAATGACCCCAAGGTTCCTCACTTTGTCAGTGTGATGTATGACACACGAGCCTAGGCTAAGTGTTAACTGGTCAAATTGATGCCGATGTCTCAATTGAGCAAGAATCATCAATTCAGTCTTATCAGAGTTTAAAAGTAGGAAGTTTCTCATCATCAAACTTCTCACTGATGTAAGGCAATCTTCTAAGGATTTTATGTGAACGAGATTACCAGCAGTTATTGGCATGTATAATTGAGTATCACAGCATAGCAGTGAAAGGTAACCCCAAAATGCCACAATATGTGCCCAAGGGGTGTTATATAAAGGGAGAAAGGCAGGGGGCCTAAAATGGACCCCTGTGGAACCCCAAATTTCATGTCACTCAGGTTGGAGGTAGTGTTACTGTACAAAACAGTGATAATGACTGGTCAAGTATGACGTCAACCATGCAAGGGCACTCCCAGTAATCCCAAAATGATTTTCCAGCCTATCAAGTAGAATATGATGATCCACTGTATCAAATGCAGCACTGAGATCTAACAGCAACAGAACTGTAGTGGTGTCCAAATCCATTGTAAGCAGAAGATCATTCACCACTTTAGTGAGAGCCGTCTCTGTGGAATGATATTTTCTAAAAGCAGACTGCAGACCAAACATAGACATGGACAACAAAGGTGTAAAAAAAAAAAAAAAAAAAAGAGTTTCCAATTTTAATAAAGCCAACAAAAGTTAACAAACCATTGTAAAAATCAAAATAACCAAGATTTGGGCCCAACTGAACAGTACAATTTCAATTTATTTCCTTTATATAGCGCCAAATAAACAACTGAGTTGCCTCAAAGTGCTTCACACAGGTAAGGTCTAACCTTACCAACCCCCAGAGCAACAGTGATAAGAAAAAACTCCCTCTGAGGAAGAAACCTCAAGCAGACCAGACTCAAAGGGGTGACCCTCTGCTTGGGCCATGATACAGACACAAATTACAGAAACAATTCACAAAACAATTCACGGACGAATATACAAGAATTGCTGTTGGTGCACAGGACAGGAGGATCGCCAACACAAACACAACTCCCATCTCTGGATGGAGCTGCACCTTAAACAGAGAAAAAACAGAATCAGGCATCAGAAAGACAACAAATACAGTATAATTTGTCAGCATTAAACAACAAGAAAAACAGAAGAAATACTAAGGTGATCGCCGGCTGCTAGCCCTAAACTTCACTAAAAGACCCAGAATTTAGGTAAAGTTGAGCCCGCGGCACGCTCCATTTACTAATAAAATGAATTAAAAGAGTAAAAAGTGTAAAACAAAACTGTACCAGTATGCTAGCCATATGAAAGGGAAAATAATTGCATCTTAAGTCTGGACTTGAAAGTCTCCACAGAATCTGATTGTTTTATTGACGCAGGGAGACCATTCCACAGAACAGGGGCACGATAAGAGAAAGCTCTGTGACCCGCAGACTTCTTATTCACCCTAGGGACACAAAGTAGTCCTGCACCCTGAGAACGTAAAGCCCGGGCCGGTACATAAGGTTTAATTAGGTCAGCTAGGTAGGGAGGTGCCAGTCCATGAATAATTTTATAGGTTAGTAGCAGAACCTTAAAATCTGATCTCACTGGGACAGGAAGCCAGTGAAGAAACGCCAAAATGGGTGTAATGTGGTCGAACCTTCTGCTTCGTGTCAAAAGTCTGGCTGCAGCATTTTGAACCAATTGGAGAGCGTTAATGCTAGATTGCGGTAAACCAGAAAATAGAACATTGCAGTAGTCCAATCTAGAAGAGATAAACACATGGATCAGGGTCTCAGCATCAGCCATAGACAGGATGGGACAAATCTTCACTATATTTCACAGGTGGAAGAAAGCAGTCCTAGTAATATTTCTAATGTGGAGGCCAAAGAACAATGTAGGATCAAAAATGACCCCAAGGTTCCTCACTTTGTCAGTGTGATGTATGACACACGAGCCTAGGCTAAGTGTTAATTGGTCAAATTGATGCCGATATCTCACTGGACCAAGAACCATCATTTCAGTCTTATCAGAGTTTAAAAGTAGGAAGTTTCTAGACATCTAACTTGTCACTGCTGCAAGGTAATCTTCTAAGGATTTTATGTGAACGAGATTACCAGCAGTTATCGGCATGTATAACCTGTACTGTTCTTGAGTTCTGTACTTATATTATATATACGAGGTCTGTCCGTAAAGTATCGTACCTTTTTATTTTTTTCAAAAACTATATGGATTTCATTCATATGTTTTTACATCAGACATGCTTGAACCCTCGTGCGCATGCGTGAGTTTTTCCACGCCTGTCGGTGACGTCATTCGCCTGTGAGCACGCCTTGTGGAAGGAGTGGTCCCGCCCCCTCGTCGGATTTTCATTGTCTGGAAATGGCGGAATGAAAAGGACTTTTTTTCCATCAGAATTTTTTCAGAAGCTGTTAGAGACTGGCACCTGGAAACCATTCGAAAAATTTATCTGGCTTTCAGTGAAAATTTTACGGGCTTCACAGAGAATAAGGACTTTAACTACAGGTTTAAGGACCCCTTTAAAGGACGGTCGGTGCGCCGCGCTGCGAGCTGCGACGATGCGGCACAAACCACTGGATCATTTCTAAGCTGATGGCTCTGTGGATATGAGACCGTCGTGTGCTCTTTCTCTGGTTATCACAAGACCTGGACATCAGCCATTTTCCGGTAGATTTCACTTTTAACAAGAGATTTTGTCATGGAAAGCCGCGCGGAGGCTTCGCGCGTCACGACCGATTCGCTGATGAAGCGAGACAAAGGAACACCTCCGTTTCGGAGTGTTAGAGGACAAGTTGGGACATGTCTATCTCGGCTTTCAGTGCTTACCAGTCGAGTGAGTATAAAAGAACTTGTGGAGAGCTGGACATGTCCCAACTTGTCCTCTAACACTCCGAAACGGAGGTGTTCCTTTGTCTCTCTTCATCAGCGAATTGGTCGTGACTAGCGAAGTCTCCGCGCGGCTTTCCATGACAAAATCTCTTGTTAAAAGTGAAATCTGCCGGAAAATGGCTGATGTCCAGGTTTTGTGATAACCAGAGAAAGAGCACACGACGGTCTCATATCCACAGAGCCATCAGCTCAGAAATGATCCAGTGGTTTGTGCCGCATCGTCACAGCTCGCAGCGCGGCGCACCGACCGTCCTTTAAAGGGGTCCTTAAACCTGTAGTTAAAGTCCTTATTCTCTGTGAAGCCCGTAAAATTTTCACTGAAAGCCAGATAAATTTTTCGAATGGTTTCCAGGTGCCAGTCTCTAACAGCTTCTGAAAAAATTCTGATGGAAAAAAAGTCCTTTTCATTCCGCCATTTCCAGACAATGAAAATCCGATGAGGGGGCGGGACCACTCCTTCCACAAGGCGTGCTCACAGGTGAATGACGTCACCGACAGGCGTGGAAAAACTCACGCATGCGCACGAGGGTTCAAGCATGTCTGATGTAAAAACATATGAATGGAATCCATATAGTTTTTGAAAAAAATAAAAAGGTACGATACTTTACGGACAGACCTCGTAAGTACAGAACTCAAGAAAAACTGAACTCATAATAATTAACAGAAGCTGCTTTAAAAGGGGTGGAGTAACCAAAACTCAAGAGGGGAGATATCAAACAAAAAGAAACAAAACTACTAATTTAACAACAAAGGTAAAAAACCCAAAATAACTTTATGTTAACACAAACTCAAAAGTGAGATAAAGCAAATTAAATATCTAAATGAACCAAAATTAAACTGAAGTTTCCCCCCTCAGTCCATTTTGACTTGGTCGGCCTCCCAAGTTATAAAATGGCTGCCAGCTCCTTCAGCCATCCTTTTTCCCCAAGCAGCTCCTCAAACAGAAAACAAGTGTAAGTACAATTCAGACAAATATTAACTAAGACCAAGACAGCTGCCACGACAGCTTATAGGAGGTGAAAAGAGGACTGCTTCCAGAGTCAGGACTCTCTGCGGGTGTGGCAGGGTGTTCAGCACATCACGAACCACCGACCCAGCACCCTGTTGGCAGACTGCAGTGATGCCTCACTGGCAGAGAACCTCAATAGCTTCTTTGCCCGTTTTGAGGTGTAGCCACCAGAGACAGTCGTCGTCCCCTCACCTGCCCTCAACAGCCACGCCCTCACGCTGGAGTAACAGGAGGTGAGGCGGGTGTTGAGGGGGGTGAATTCAAGGAAAGCTGTGGGTCCGGACAGCGTCTTGGGATGGGTCTTGAGGGAATATGCAGCTCAGTTAGCTGGTGTGTTTACAAACATTTTCAACCAGTCCCTGAGCCAGGCTGCTGTCCCCCGCTGCTTGAAGTCCTCTATTATTGTCCCCCTCCCTAAGAAGAACAGGATCAGTGATCTGAATGACTATCGCCCGGTGGCACTAACTCCGATTATTATGAAGTGCTTCGAAAAGTTAGTCCGGGCCTACATCACCTCCTGCCTTCCCCCTGGGTCTACATGCTGCTCTGTCCCATGTGGAGCAGTAGGGGAGCTATGTGAGGCTGCTCTTTGTGGACTTTAGCTCAGCATTTAATACCATCCTTCCAAGCAGGCTGGTGATTAAGTTTTTGGACCTGGGGGTGTCCCACTCCATTTGCTGGTGGATCTTGGACTTCCTCACAGACCGCTCTCAGAGGGTGAGAGTTGGCCCTCACATCTCTTCGGCCATTAGCCTCAGCACCGGCTCCCCTCAGGGCTGCGTGCTGAGTCCTTTGCTCTACACCTATGACTGCACCCCCTCTCACTCCAGCAACAATATCATTAAGTTTGCTGATGACACTACTGTGGTGGGACTCATTTCTGGTGAGGATGAGTCCGCCTATAGAGAGGAGGTGCAGCAGTTGTTGGTATGGTGTAGGTAGAACAATTTGATCCTCAACAGCTCAAAGACAAAGGAGATGGTGGTGGACTATAGAAAGAGGAAAACAGTCATCCAGCCACTGGTCATCAATGGGGACTGTGTGGAGTGGGTCTCTGAATTTTGTTTTCTGGGCAGGTATTTGAGAGACGACCTGACCTGGAGCACAAACACTATGGCTACCATCAAGAAGGCACAGCAGAGACGCTATTTCCTGAGGGTTCTCAGGAATAACCATCTGCCACAGAGACTGCTGGTGTCCTTCTATCACTGCTCCATAGAGAGCATTTTGACCTACTGTCTCTGTGTGTGGTTTTCCATCTGCACAGTCACAGACAGGAAAGCTCTCCAGAAGGTCGTCACCACAGCCCAGAAGATCACTGGTTGTCTCTTGCCTTCGTTAAAGGAACTGTATACAAGTTGTTGTCTCAGGAAGGCAAGACTATAATTGGAGACCCCTCCCATCCTGGATACTATTTGTTTGAATTATTTTTTAGGGTTATTTATTTATTTTTTTAATTGTGCTTTTAAGAGATTGTTTTTAATTTCATTGTCATGCACAGTATTTTTTCTGGTGTCATGTACAATGATAATAATAAATTCTATTCTATTGTATTCTGTTCTATTCTATTCTAAAGTGTGCACCCAATAGAAAATATGTGTCCAAAATATTGAACTTGAACTTATTTATTTGGCACACAACTCGTCAATAACAAAAACTGATACACAAGACAATTCCACAGTGACGTGTGACCAAAAAGGGGGTGAGCAGAAACAAAGCTTATAAACGCACACCCCATACATACATACATACATACATATATACACATTACCAACCCCCAGAGCGAGCACACTGGCGACAGTGATAAGGAAAAACTCCCTCTGATGTATTGAGGAAGAAACCTCAAGCAGAACCAGGCTCAGGGAGGGGCAGTCTTCTGCTGGGACTGGTTGGGGCTGAGGGAGAGAACCAGGAAAAAGACATGCTGTGGAGGGGAGCAGAGATCAATCACTAATGATTAAATGCAGAGTGGTGCATACAGAGCAAAAAGAGAAAGAAACAGTGCATCATGGGAACCCCCCAGCAGTCTACGTCTATAGCAGCATAACTAAGGGATGGTTCAGGGTCACCTGATCCAGCCCTAACTATAAGCTTTAGCAAAAAGGAAAGTTTTAAGCCTAATCTTAAAAGTAGAGAGGGTATCTGTCTCCCTGATCTGAATTGGGAGCTGGTTCCACAGGAGAGGAGCCTGAAAGCTGAAGGCTCTGCCTCCCATTCTACTCTTACAAACCCTAGGAACTACAAGTAAGCCTGCAGTCTGAGAGCGAAGCGCTCTATTGGGGTGATATGGTACTATGAGGTGCCTAAGATAAGATGGGACCTGATTATTCAAAACCTTATAAGTAAGAAGAAGAATTTTAAATTCTATTCTAGAATTAATAGGAAGCCAATGAAGAGAGGCCAATATGGGTGAGATATGCTCTCTCCTTCTAGTCCCCGTCAGTACTCTAGCTGCAGCATTTTGAATTAACTGAAGGCTTTTTAGGGAACTTTTAGGACAACCTGATAATAATGAATTACAATAGTCCAGCCTAGAGGAAATAAATGCATGAATTAGTTTTTCAGCATCACTCTGAGACAAGACCTTTTTAATTTTAGAGATATTGCGTAAATGCAAAAAAGCAGTCCTACATATTTGTTTAATATGCGCTTTGAATGACATATCCTGATCAAAAATGACTCCAAGATTTCTCACAGTATTACTAGAGGTCAGGGTAATGCCATCCAGAGTAAGGATCTGGTTAGACACCATGTTTCTAAGATTTGTGGGGCCAAGTACAATAACTTCAGTTTTATCTGAGTTTAAAAGCAGGAAATTAGAGGTCATCCATGTCTTTATGTCTGTAAGACAATCCTGCAGTTTAGCTAATTGGTGTGTGTCCTCTGGCTTCATGGATAGATAAAGCTGGGTATCATCTGCGTAACAATGAAAATTTAAGGAATACCGTCTAATAATACTGCCTAAGGGAAGCATGTATAAAGTAAATAAAATTGGTCCTAGCACAGAACCTTGTGGAACTCCATAATTAACTTTAGTCTGTGAAGAAGATTCCCCATTTACATGAACAAATTGTAATCTATTAGACAAATATGATTCAAACCACAGCAGCGCAGTGCCTTTAATACCTATGGCATGCTCTAATCTCTGTAATAAAATTTTATGGTCAACAGTATCAAAAGCAGCACTGAGGTCTAACAGAACAAGCACAGAGATGAGTCCACTGTCCGAGGCCATAAGAAGATCATTTGTAACCTTCACTAATGCTGTTTCTGTACTATGATGAATTCTAAAACCTGACTGAAACTCTTCAAATAGACCATTCCTCTGCAGATGATCAGTTAGCTGTTTTACAACTACCCTTTCAAGAATTTTTGAGAGAAAAGGAAGGTTGGAGATTGGCCTATAATTAGCTAAGATAGCTGGGTCAAGTGATGGCTTTTTAAGTAATGGTTTAATTACTGCCACCTTAAAAGCCTGTGGTACATAGCCAACTAACAAAGATAGATTGATCATATTTAAGATCGAAGCATTAAATAATGGTAGGGCTTCCTTGAGCAGCCTGGTAGGAATGGGGTCTAATAAACATGTTGATGGTTTGGATGAAGTAACTAATGAGAATAACTCAGACAGAACAATCGGAGAGAAAGAGTCTAACCAAATACCGGCATCACTGAAAGCAGCCAAAGATAACGATACGTCTTTGGGATGGTTATGAGTAATTTTTTCTCTAATAGTTAAAATTTTGTTAGCAAAGAAAGTCATGAAGTCATTACTAGTTAAAGTTAATGGAATACTCAGCTCAATAGAGCTCTGACTCTTTGTCAGCCTGGCTACAGTGCTGAAAAGAAACCTGGGGTTGTTCTTATTTTCTTCAATTAGTGATGAGTAGAAAGATGTCCTAGCTTTACGGAGGGCTTTTTTATAGAGCAACAGACTCTTTTTCCAGGCTAAGTGAAGATCTTCTAAATTAGTGAGACACTATTTCCTCTCCAACTTACGGGTTATCTGCTTTAAGCTACGAGTTTGTGAGTTATACCACAGAGTCAGACACTTCTGATTTAAAGCTCTCTTTTTCAGAGGAGCTACAGCATCCAAAGTTGTCTTCAATGAGGATGTAAAACTATTGACGAGATACTCTATCTCCCTTACAGAGTTTAGGTAGCTACTCTGCACTGTGTTGGTATATGGCATTAGAGAACATAAAGAAGGAATCATATCCTTAAACCTAGTTACAGCGCTTTCTGAAAGACTTCTAGTGTAATGAAACTTATTCCCCACTGCTGGGTAGTCCATCAGAGTAAATGTAAATGTTATTAAGAAATGATCAGACAGAAGGGAGTTTTCAGGGAATACTGTTAAGTCTTCTATTTCCATACCATAAGTCAGAACAAGATCTAAGATATGATTAAAGTGGTGGGTGGACTCATTTACTTTTTGAGCAAAGCCAATAGAGTCTAATAATAGATTAAATGCAGTGTTGAGGCTGTCATTCTCAGCATCTGTGTGGATGTTAAAATCGCCCACTATAATTATCTTATCTGAGCTAAGCACTAAGTCAGACAAAAGGTCTGAAAATTCACAGAGAAACTCACAGTAACGACCAGGTGGACGATAGATAATAACAAATAAAACTGTTTTTTGGGACTTCCAATTTGGATGGACAAGACTAAGAGACAAGCTTTCAAATGAATTAAAGCTCTGTCTGGGTTTTGGATTAATTAATAAGCTGGAATGGAAGATTGCTGCTAATCCTCCACCCCGGCCCGTGCTACGAGCATTCTGACAGTTAGTGTGACTCGGGGGTGTTGACTCATTTAAACTAACATATTCATCCTGCTGTAACCAGGTTTCTGTTAGGCAGAATAAATCAATATGTTGATCAATTATTATATCATTTACCAACAGGGACTTAGAAGAGAGAGACCTAATGTTTAATAGACCACATTTAACTGTTTTAGTCTGTGGTGCAGTTGAAGGTGCTATATTATTTTTATTTTTGAATTTTTATGCTTAAATAGATTTTGCTGGTTATTGGTAGTCTGGGAGCAGGCACCGTCTCTACGGGGATGGGGTAATGAGGGGATGGCAGGGGGAGAGAAGCTGCAGAGAGGTGTGTAAGACTACAACTCTGCTTCCTGGTCCCAACCCTGGATAGTCACGGTTTGGAGGATTTAAGAAAATTGGCCAGATTTCTAGAAATGAGAGCTGCTCCATCCAAAGTGGGATGGATGCCGTCTCTCCTAACAAGACCAGGTTTTCCCCAGAAGCTTTGCCAATTATCTATGAAGCCCACCTCATTTTTTGGACACCACTCAGACAGCCAGCAATTCAAGGAGAACATGCGGCTAAACATGTCACTCCCGGTCCGATTGGGGAGGGGCCCAGAGAAAACTACAGAGTCCGACATTGTTTTTGCAAAGTTACACACCGATTTAATGTTAATTTTAGTGACCTCCGATTGGCGTAACCGGGTGTCATTACTGCCGACGTGAATTACAATCTTACCAAATTTACGCTTAGCCTTAGCCAGCAGTTTCAAATTTCCTTCAATGTCGCCTGCTCTGGCCCCCGGAAGACAATTGACTATGGTTGCTGGTGTCGCTAACTTCACATTTCTCAAAACAGAGTCGCCAATAACCAGAGTTTGATCCTCGGCGGGTGTGTCGTCGAGTGGGAAAAAAACGGTTAGAGATGTGAACGGGTTGGCGGTGTACACGGGGCTTCTGTTTAGGGCTACGCTTCCTCCTCACAGTCACCCAGTCGGCCTGCTTTCCCGGCTGCTCGGGATCTGCCAGGGGGGATCTAACGGCGGCTAAGCTACCTTGGTCCGCACCGACTACAGGGGCCTTGCTAGCTGTAGAATTTTCCACGGTGCGGAGCCGAGTCTCCAATTCGCCCAGCCTGGCCTCCAAAGCTACGAATAAGCTACACTTATTACAAGTACCATTACTGCTAAAGGAGGCCGAGGAATAACTAAACACTTCACACCCAGAGCAGAAAAGTGCGGGAGAGACAGGAGAAGCCGCCATGCTAAATCGGCTAAGAGCTAGTAGCTACGCTAAGCTAGCGGATTCCTAAAAACACGCAAAGTGAATAATGTGTAAATAATTTAGAGGTGATTCAGCAGAAGGAGTGCTTTAGTTAAGGCACGTAAAGATTACACTGGGAAACAAATCGTAATCTAGATAACTAGATCAATCTAACTGCGCAGATTAAACAGCTAACAGATACAGAAAAACACCGCTGTGCTCCGGAACAGGAAGTGATACAATACCGCAGTGAGAGCCAACCACCAGTAGAGGCAAGCAAGGCATCTGTAACCTGACTTTGCAGGTGATAGAATTCCCTATCACTAAGGTCCGGCATTTTGGCCTGGAGACAGGAGTGGAAGTCACTCGTGGGCTCAGAGAATTCACATCAGGCAAATCCAAGGGGGAGAACCGATTCACAGTTCACAGTGGCAAGTGTGATCGGGGTACCACAACCGGACACCAAGCCCTACGGGGCTTCCTCCGCCTAGCCGCAGTCCGAAAGCCATCCTCCACAACCGGCGTTTCTAGGCTGATGCTAATGGGCACGCTAGCCGGCCCAACACTAACCTCGTCTGGAGTGTCCGTAAAGTCTAACTCCACTGAGCTAAGAAGCTGTTCTAACTTACGGACATGGCTCTCTAAGAGAGCCACCCTATCTTCCAACATCACGCAGGATTTACGGAGGGTGTAAAGTAGTGTACTTTGTGCATTAAGAAATTCAAGAGTATAGCAAAGCAAGCATGAGCTAACCAATAATGAATAAGCTAACCACTTCTAAGGCTCACACAGGATTCACACAGAAGTAAATAAATGAATTAAAATTCACCTCAGTTATACTGAAAATTAGCAGAAGTATTAGACTTGTAGGAACAGTAAAAAAAAAAAAAAAAACACCTCCTACAAGTAAACTACTCCTAAGATTAACACGAGTAAAAGTACTAAGCTAGAATTCACAACAATTACACTAAAAAACTAACAATTACACTAAAAAACTAAGAAGCATTAAAGAAAATGGGGGAGGGGGGTTGAAATAGCTAACTCAAGCTAACTGCTAGCAAAAATGCTAGTCACTCCTAAGATTTACACAGGTGTAAAATAATGACCTAAAATTCACAGCAGTTACACTGAAAAACTAACAAAAGTATTAAACAGGTAAAAAGAAACAGCTATAAAAGTAACAGCGGCGGGGGTCGACCTAGCTAGCGAAAGCTAACTGCTAGTGAATGCTAATTGTTAGCGATTCACTGTATTCTGTAGTTAAATAAGATTCAGAATAAATACACTTAACCAGAAGAGTGCTAAACAGAAATAAAAGAAATGTATACAACCGTGTAAAGTTTGGAAGAGTGTCATAACAGCAAACAATCCACTGGAAGCCTCTGGTACGGTGGCTGAGAAGTGTCAAAAGCCTTGTGTGTCGGACCGTTCCAAAGACACAGACAACACGTGTCAACTCCTGCAACTGGTCCGTGATCAGAAACCAGTGCAGATTTCTTTTCTTAAAGCAAAATGGTGACACATTTGGGAAAAACTCATCGATCACTGTGCCTGGATGATGGATGTTTGACAAATTACTATGAGCTTTTTGGGTCAGTATAGACAGACATGCATACTGTAGGACATCATGTATTTTGAGCACAGACAAGCACCTGAGCACCAGTTATGTGCATGCCTCACTATAGAAACCAGCTCCAACAGTAAACTAGCAGCTTATCAACTTCAGCCTTCTGTCTGTCTGCAGACCTTCTACCATGGTGAGCCAGTGAAAGCCAACGTCGAGATCACCAACTCTTCCAGCAGGGACATCAAAGACATCAATCTGTCAGGTGATACAGAACATGCGTGTGTGTCTGTGTGCACCTTGGGTTCTAAATGGTTGAGGAAAGCTTTTCGCTTTTGGTAGATGAGTTGTTAGAGGACCTGATCATTTTTATCAAACCGGTCCTGGTGCATCCTCTTTTGGTGTCTGGGTTTTCTTGACAGGCTGTTGCTGTGGTTGCCTTGAGCTCCTCCTCCTGTTTAGGAGCCAGACAGAGCGTTTTGTGGAGAGTTCTTTCATCAGGTGCTGTTGAAACTCTGCTTTTGTTTCTAGGTCTTCCGGCTTGGTGATATTGAATCTGTTGACAGTTTTGCAGTGTCCAGGCCTTCTCGGGGTGGATGTTCACCTGGATCCTGAAGCACATTGATTGATGATCCGTCCAGCAGTCGTCTCCATCTGTCATTGCATTGGTTAACAGGACATCTTTCTGGTCGCGCTTTCAGACAGTGATGTCGTCGAGCAGGTGCCAATGCTTTGAGCAAGGGTATTATTACCAGGAGACTTTGAACTTTTCCTTTTGCCTGAAGATGGTGTTGGTGATGACAAGATTATGCTTGGCACACTGTGTGAGAACCAGGATTCCAATAGCATTGCACTTCCTTGCTATGTTTCTGTTATGTGTCGGACGCAGGACGGAGAACCGACCAGCGTTTGAAGGACCCAGTATAAAATAAGCAGATATAATAAGGATAACTGACTTTAATAACATAACAGTGATGTGATAATACAAACAAATAAGTGCGCGGTCTGGCGTGGTGGAATGCCGGTGTGCTCCCAGCAGCACTAACGGTCCGGAGCCAGAAATAGTTCGGACCCAAGGACCCCGCCGACACCCCCCAGGTGGCCGCGACAAACCGAGTCTGTGAAAGAAGAAACCATCATGTGAGTCCACACTCCACACACAGAGAGACCGCTCAAAGGTGTACATAAACAGCAAACACTTCCTGGCTTAATCACTAATCAGCTTCCCTCTCTGCAGGCATGGAACACCCAGTTCACATTACTCAACTGCAGTGGAAGCTGATTAAACGACTAACATAACAGCTCAATATAATAAGGTGTGAGGGACACCACATTTACTGACTGTACAAATGTTAGTCACAAAACCTAACGTACCTCAGGAAGTGTGCTGACGAGCGTGAGACCTCACCCCCTCCTCTTTCACAGACCATAGCATCAAACCTGGACGTTCTCTGCATCCATAATAATGAGATGGCTCTCAAGACGACAATCTCACCCGTCTGGTCACAAGGTCGAGTCTCTGGCATATACACACTGTGTACTCCAGACTTAAATGCCACCATGCTCCAATCCGTGTAGATGCACCACTGCTGTGAGTCCTGACGAGCTGCACATGATCAGCCTCAGGTGATCAGGGTGAGGTCCTGATAACCCAGCCACACAGCCACTCAGTCCTAAACGCGTACCACCTGGAAGGAAAAACAAAAGACAGCACAGAAGACAGAAACAAAAGGCAGCCAGGCCCCCCCAGCCATACAACAGCACCCCACCCTCACGGGAAGCCTCCCGGCGACCACACAAACCTGGCCCAGGAGAAACACCCCCCTCCAGGGACCATGGCTGGAAACCGTATCTGCATTCATCTTCCAACAGAATCTTCATCTAACAGAACGGTTGATGTCTTCTCCTCTGGCTGCATCTTTGCCTTTGTTTCTGTCAGTCAATTAGCACAGGTGTGGCCAGGAGTTCTTGAACCTGTGCGGTCAGCCTTTGTCCAACCATGTTTACAGTCTGATTAGTCATAAAACAAAAAAGACAAACACAAACAACCAAACCCCCCCCCCCCCCCCCCCAGAGGACCGTCCCATCAAACCCCGGGAAGAGGAGAAAAGAAAAACAACCCAAACTTAAGCTTGCAAATAAAAACGCTAACACCCCCCCCCCCCCCCCGACGACATGTAGGGACCAACACCCCCCAGAGGACATCCCGCCAGCTCCAGGAGTAATAACCACAGCCGAGGTCCCTCTGGGATCCAAAGTCACCCACGGGGACTCCCAGCGCCTCCCAGAGGACCGTTCCATCAACCCCAGGAGACGCCTCCCCTCATGACCAACAGACCCAGCCCCGGCCGTCTATGGCTAGATGGACCCACAGCCCTTCCCCCCCCCAGAGGACACCACAGTCACACCCTGAGGGCGGAAACTGGGGGGAAAAACAAAAGGAAAAAAAAACAAAACAAACAAAACAACCCCAACCCCACCCCCTCGACGCAGTGGAAACTGGAAGCACGTCCAGCGTCACCAACCATGACTATACCCCAGAAGTCAACCGGGAGGAGTGGAACAGCGGTTATGGCAGACGGCACAAAACGGCGCCACCCCTCCGACTTCCAAACCAGCCACCAGCTGCGGGTATATCCCACTGCCCCAAACCTCAGCCACGCTGATGGCAGATGGCTCAAAGGCGCGCTGAAGCCGGAGGTGGAACAGGGAATCAACAAAACAAAAAAAAACAACACCCCGAACCCCCCCCCCCCCTCCCAGGTGCAGAGGTTACCTGGGAAACGCCCAGCATAACCAAACTGCACCACTCCAGCAACGCCGACACGTATGGCTCACACAGCTGGAGCCAGAGGAGAAGAGAGGGCATAACAAAAAACAAAAAAAGAAAAAACAACCCAATTATCTCCCCATCACCCCCCAGGGGACCGTCCCATCAAACCCTGGGAGGTGAAACCAAAAGAAATAAAAAGAAAGACTAACAGACTAACATAAAGTTAACTGGGTCCTGTTATGCTCCAGACAGAACTGCAGGGTCACGACCCCAGAGCACTAATAGTGAAGAAAATCCCACACAAAAACCAACTCAAAAAACACCCACAAAAAATGAACCAACACAAAACTAATCAGTGACTCATACCGTTAAGCTCAAACAAATGGAACACACCTGTTCCATCTTAAGAGCATTAACGGTACTGTGACTCAGTCACCAACAGAGGGAGCCAGAGTGCTGAAAATGAAAAACCCCCTTTGGTAACAGAGAAACCAACTCACGCTGCTTTTCTGTGCGCAGCTGTGTGCAAACACACAACCAAAATGTGATTCAACTAAATTACGCCGGAGCTGACACAACAGACGCAGTAGTTATCTTCAACCGGGGAAACGGGGCTACAACTGTAACACAGGAAGCTCAGCGACCCGTGCCACAGAGCTCCGCCGTGCGCGTTCACCCATTACAGACACACTCTTGCAGCTCCCGTTTAAACCTCTTATCCGGTCGGAGCGTGACGCGAAGCCGTCGCCAGTCACACTCCACCACGACCCACGGATAAGGCACAACACAGGAACACGGCTGCAATAGAGCTCAAATCAGTATTCGTGTAATGGGTTCTCAGACACGCACCATCCGGGCGGAGAGCACCCGCAACTGATCCGGATAACTTCTGAACGTCTGCTGCCGCCTTCCCGGCGCGTTACCGTCTCTGCAACCGCTGGGTCCGTGATGTATGGCCAGAGACTACTGTTATGTGTCGGACGCAGGACGGGGAACCGACCAGCGTTTGAAGGACCCAGTATAAAATAAGCAGAGCACGGTACAAAGGATAACTGACTTTAATAACATAACAGTGATGTGATAATACAAACAAATAAGTGCGCGGTCTGGCGTGGTGGAATGCCGGTGTGCTCCCAGCAGCACTAATGGTCCGGAGCCAGAAACAGTTCGGACCCAAGGACCCCGCCGACACCCCCCAGGTGGCCGCGACAAACCGAGTCTGTGAAAGAAGAAACCATCATGTGAGTCCACACTCCACACACAGAGAGACCGCTCAAAGGTGTACATAAACAGCAAACACTTCCTGGCTTAATCACTAATCAGCTTCCCTCTCTGCAGGCATGGAACACCCAGTTCACATTACTCAACTGCAGTGGAAGCTGATTAAACGACTAACATAACAGCTCAATATAATAAGGTGTGAGGGACACCACATTTACTGACTGTATAAATGTTAGTCACAAAACCTAACGTACCTCAGGAAGTGTGCTGACGAGCGTGAGACCTCACCCCCTCCTCTTTCACAGACCATAGCATCAAACCTGGACGTTCTCTGCATCCATAATAATGAGATGGCTCTCAAGACGACGATCTCACCCGTCTGGTCACAAGGTCGAGTCTCTGGCAAATACACACTGTGTACTCCAGACTTAAATGCCACCATGCTCCAATCCGTGTAGATGCACCACTGCTGTGAGTCCTGGCGAGCTGCACATGATCAGCCTCAGGTGATCAGGGTGAGGTCCTGATAACTCAGCCACACAGCCACTCAGTCCTAAACGCGTACCACCTGGAAGGAAAAACAAAAGACAGCACAGAAGACAGAAACAAAAGGCAGCCAGGCCCCCCCAGCCATACAACAGTTTCTCCTGATAGTTCTGTACCAGAGCTGGTGGCCCTTTCTGAGCTGGGCATTGAAGTCATGCATGACGATGATCTTGTCAGATGCTGGGATTGCAGATAGAATGGTGTCCAGCTTGATATAGAAGGTTTCCTTCTCATGGTTGGTGTCATGTGTTGGTGCATAAACACTGATGACTGTGGCATAACATTCACTCCCAAGGAGTTAAGATTACGTAGACAATGTTTAGGGCACCTTTCCTAGCCCCCTCCCTGTTCAGAGTGAGCAGAGTGGATTCTAAATAAGGCTGCTGCCGAAAAACCCTCCGAATTCTTCCAAGGGTCTGATGATGGAATCACACATCTGCTGCTTCCAGTCCAGATCAGAGCTAAGCGCTTCCACCTTCATATCTTACCCCTGGCACTCTTTACTGATCACTGAGAGAGTTGTGGGTGCAGCACAGTATAGAGAATTGAAATCCAGGGACAATCTAGAGACGCACGTATGACAGGAGCTATTGGTGAAGTTTTTACGTTTAGTAAGACTTTTGAACTGCTAATTACACACAGCTGGTGCTATAGTGGATAAATCACCAAACTTTCATTTCGGGAGCAAGTCGGAGCAGAACTAGCTTATTGTTGCCCGCGGCCACCAGGCCTGCGGCATTGTCGGAGGCCCCCACCAGGCACGCGGCATCATTGGAGGCTACCTAAAGATCTGTGGCTACATCGGTAGCCGCTAAAAGGCCCTCGGCTGCTTCGGAGGCTGTGAAAAGGCCTGTGACTACATCAGAGGCTGCCACCAGGCTCGCAGCATCGTCAGAGACCACCACCAGGCCCGTGGCATTGTTGGAGGCTGCCTAAAGAACTGCTAATTACACACAGCTGGTGCAATAGTGGATAAATCACCAAACTTTCATTTCGGGAGCAAGTCAGAGCAGAACTAGCTTCTCGTTGCCTGCGGCCACATTGGAGACCACCTAATGGGCTCGCGGCTACGTGAGGCTGCTACCAGGCCCGCTGCATTGTCGGAGGCTGCCTCAAGATCTTTGGAGGCCGTGAAAAGGCTCGTGGCTACATCAGAGGCTGCCACCAGGCTCGCAGCATCGTCAGAGACCACCACCAGGCCCGTGGCATTGTTGGAGGCTGCCTAAAGAACTGCTAATTACACACAGCTGGTGCAATAGTGGATAAATCACCAAACTTTCATTTCGGGAGCAAGTCAGAGCAGAACTAGCTTATCGTTGCCTGCGGCCACATTGGAGACCGCCTAATGGGCTCGCGGCTACGTGAGGCTGCTACCAGGCCCGCGGCATTGTCGGAGGCTGCCTCAAGATCTTTGGAGGCCGTGAAAAGGCTCGTGGCTACATCAGAGGCCGCCACCAGGCACATGGCATTGTCGGAGGCTGCCACCAGGCCCGTAGCATCGTCATAGGCTGGCTAAAGAACTGCTAATTACACACAGCTGGTGCTATAGTGGATAAATCACCAAACTTTCATTTCGGGAGCAAGTCGGAGCAGAACTAGCTTATTGTTGCCTGCAGCTACATCGGAGACCGCTTAATGGGCTTGTGGCATCATTGGAGGCCACCACCAGGCCCTTGGCATTGTCAGAGGCCACCACCAGGCCCGCGGCATCGTTGGAGGCTGTGAAAAGGCCTGTGGCTATGTCAGAGACCGCAACCATGCCTGGAGCATCATCGGACACAGCCACCAGGCCCGCGACATTGTTGGAAGCTGCTACTAGCCCCCAGCAACTGGCTAGCGGACGAAGCGAGCCACCAACAAAATGCCACCCAAGCAGATAAACACAGAGGAGGATTATGTATCTTTGACTCAGGTCATTGAATTGCTGCATCAACAGAAGGGCATGTTTACTGCTCTGTTACAGTAGCAGCAATTTTTTAAAGAATTTGTTAAAGTTATCATGGACTCAACCAACACCAGAGTTGATGCTTTAACTAAAGAAATTCAAGATCTGAAAGCCAGCATCCAATACACTCAGAAGGATGTAGATGACCTTAAAATCAATCAAGCCAAACAGTCTGAACATCTCAAGATCACTGAAAATGAAATGGTTAAAATGTGTGAGCGTCAACAGGTCATTCTCGACAAGCAGGATTACCTAGAAGGTCAATCGAGGTGAAATAACACTGTCATCGAAGGCATCCTTGAATCACCTGGTGAATCCTGGATTGATTCAGAGGAAAAAGTAAGAGACATTTTAAGCAGAAACTTAGGGAGCAGTTACAGAGGGAGATGGAGGTGGAGCGTGCACATCACACAGGTAAAACAGGAGTCTCTGGAGACAGACCACAACCTTCTTCTTCTTTGTCTTTCGGCTGTTCCTGTTAGGGGTCGCCACAGCAGATCAATCGTTTCCATCTCACCCTGTCCTCTGTATCTTCCTCTGTCTCACCAACCACCTGCATGTCCTCCCTCAGCACATCCATGAACCTCTTCTTTGGTCTCGCTCTTCTCCTCCTGCCTGGTGGCTTCATCCTCAGCATCCTTCTCCCTATATACCCTGGGTCCCTCCTCTGCACATGTCCAAACCATCTCAATCTCGCATTTTTGTCTCCAAACCGTCTCACGGGAGCTGTCCCTCTGATATGTTCATTCCTAATCTTGTCCATTCTTGTCACTCCCAAAGAGAATCTCAACATCTTCAGCTCCGCCTCCTGTCTTTTTGTTAGTGCCACCGTCTCTAAACTGTACAACATAGCTGGTCTCACTACTGTCTTGTAAACTTTCCCCTTCACTCTTGCTGATATCCTTCGGTCACAAATCTCTCCTGCCACCTTTCTCCACCCACTCCACCTCTCTTCTTCACCTCTCTACCACACTCTCCATTACTTTGAACAGTTGACCCCAATAATTTAAACTCATCTACTTTCACCACTTCTACTCCTTGTAACTGCACTATTCCACTGGACTCCCTCCCATTCACACATATGTACTCAGTCTTGCTTCTACTGACTTTCATTCCCCTTCTCTCCAAAGCATATCTCCACCTCTCCAGACTAGACTCAACTTGCTCTCTACTGTCACTAAATCAAAATCAAATCAATTTTATTCATATAGCGCCAAACCACAACAAACAGTTGCCCCAAGGCGCTTTATATTGTAAGGCAAAAGCCATACAATAATTACAGAAAAACCCCAACTGTCAAAACGACCCCCTGTGAGCAAGCACTTGGCGACAGTGGGAAGGAAAAACTCCCTTTTAACAGGAAGAAACCTCCAGCAGAACCAGGCTCAGGGAGGGGCAGTCTTCTGCTGGGACTGGTCGGGGCTGAGGGGAGAGAATCAGGAAAAAGACATGCTGTGGAGGGGAGCAGAGATCAATCACCAATGATTAAAAGCAGAGTGGTGCATACAAAGCAAAAAGAGAAAGGAACACTCAGTGCATCATGGGAACCCCCCAGCAGTCTAAGTCTATAGCAGCATAACTAAGGGATGGTTCAAAAAAGCAGTCCTACATATTTGTTTAATATGCGCATTGAAGGACATATCCTGATAAAAAATGACTCCAAGATTTCTCACAGTATTACTAGAGGTCAGGGTAATGCCATCCAGAGTAAGGATCTGGTTAGACACCATGTTTCTAAGATTTTTGGGGCCAAGTACAATAACTTCAGTTTTATCTGAATTTAAAAGCAGGAAATTAGAGGTCATCCATGTCTTTATGTCTGAAAGACATTCCTGCAGGTTAACTAATTGGTGTGTGTCCTCTGGCTTCATGGATAGATAAAGCTGGGTATCATCTGCGTAACAATGAAAATTTAAGCAATGCTTTCTAATAATACTGCCTAAGGGAAGCATGTATAAAGTGAATAAAATTGGTCCTAGCACAGAACCTTGTGGAACTCCATAATTAACCTTAGTCTGTGAAGAAAACTCCCCATTTACATAAACAAATTGTAATCTATTAGATAAATATGATTCAAACCACTGCAGCGCAGTGCCTTTAATACCTATGGCATGCTCTAATCTCTGTAATAAAATTTTATGGTCAACATTATCAAAAGCAGCACTGAGGTCTAACAGAACAAGCACAGAGATGAGTCCACTGTCTGAGGCCATAAGAAGATCATTTGTAACCTTCACTAATGCTGTTTCTGTACTATGATGAATTCTAAAACCTGACTGAAACTCTTCAAATAGACCATTCCTCTGCAGATGATCAGTTAGCTGTTTTACAACTACCCTTTCAAGAATTTTTGAGAGAAAAGGAAGGTTGGAGATTGGCCTATAATTAGCTAAGATTGCTGGGTCAAGTGATGGCTTTTTAAGTAATGGTTTAATTACTGCCACCTTAAAAGCCTGTGGTACATAGCCAACTAATAAAGATAGATTGATCATATTTAAGATCGAAGCATTAATTAACGCTAGGGCTTCCTTGAGCAGCCTGGTAGGAATGGGGTCTAATAGACATGTTGATGGTTTGGAGGAAGTCACTAATGAAAATAACTCAGACAGAACAATCAGAGAGAAAGAGTCTAACCAAATACCAGCATTACTGAAGGCAGCCGAACATAAAGATATGTCTTTGGGATGGTTCTGAATAATTTTTCCTCTAGTAGTTAAAATTTTATTTGCAAAGAAAGTCATGAAGTCATTACTAGTTAAAGTTAAAGGAATACTCGGCTCAATAGAGCTCTGATTCTTTGTCAGCCTGGCTACAGTGTTGAAAAGAAACCTGGGGTTGTTCTTATTTTCTTCAATTAGTGATGAATAGTAAGATGTCCTAGCTTTACGGAGGGCTTTTTTTATAGAGCAACAGACTCTTTTTCCAGGCTAAATAAAGATCTTCTAAATTAGTGAGATGCTATTTCCTCTCCAGCTTACTGGTTATCTGCTTTAAGCGGCGAGTTTGTGGGTTATACCACGGAGTCAAGCATTTCTGATTTAAGAGGATTTAAGCATTTCTCTTTTTCAGAGGAGCTACAGCATCCAAAGTTGTGCTCAATGAGGATGTAAAGCTATTGACGAGATAATCCATCTCACTCACAGAGTTTAGGTAGCTACTCTGCACTGTGTTGGTATATGGCATTGAAGAACATAACAAAGAAGGAATCATATCCTTGAACCTAGTTACAGCGCTTTCAGAAAGACTTCTACTGTAATGAAACGTATTCCCCACTGCTGGGTAGTCCATTAAAGTAAATGTAAATGTTATTAAGAAATTATCAGACAACAGGGGGTTTTCAGGGAATACTGTTAAGTCTTCAATTTCTGTGCCATATGTCAGAACAAGATCTAAAGTGCGGTTAAAATGGTGGGTGGGCTCATTTACATTTTGAGCGAAGCCAACTGAATGTAATAATAGATTAAATGCAGTGTTGAGGCTGTCATTCTCAGCATCTATGTGGATGTACACTACAGATCACAATGTCATCTGCAAACATCATAGTCCATGGGGACTCCTGTCTGATCTCATCCATCAACCTGTCCATCACCACTGCAAACAAGAAAGAACTCAGAGCTGATCCTTGGTGTAATCCCACCTCCACCTTGAATGAGTCTGTCATTCCAACTGCGCATCTCACCGCTGTCACACTATTCTTGTACATTGCTGCTCACAGATCTTCACCTGTTTTCTAAGCCTAGCTTCTACTACTCTTTCCCATAAATTCATGCTGTGGCTGATCAACTTTATGCCTCTGTAGTTACTGCAGCTCTGCACATCACCCTTGTTCTTAAAAATAGGAACCAGCACACTTCGTCTCCACTCCTCAGGCATCCTCTCACTTTCCAAGATTTTATTAAACAATCTGGTTAGAAACTCTACTGCCATCTCTCCTAGACATTTCCATGCCTCCACTGGAATGTCATCTGGACCAACTGCCTTTCCACTCTTCATCCTCTTCATAGCAGCCCTCACTTCTTCCTTGCTAATCTCTTTTACTTCCTGATTTACTCTCACCACATCATCCAGCCTTTTCTCTCGCTCATTTTCTTTATTCATCAGCTCTTCAAAATATTCCCTCCACCTTCTCAGCACACACTCCTCACTTGTCAGCACATTACCATGTGCATTTTTTTACCACCCTAACCTGCTGCACATCCTTTCCAGCTCTGTCCCTTTGTCTGGCCAATCGGTACAAGTCCTTTTCTCTTTCCTTACTATTCAACTTCTTGTACAGCTCACAATATGCCTTTTCCTTCACTTTTGTCACTTCTCTTTTCGCCTTACGCTGCATCTCCTTGTACTCCTGTCTACTTTCTTCATCTCTCCGACTATCCCAAAGTTTTTCACCAACCTCTTTCTCCTTATGCTTTCCTGGACCTCTTCATTCCACCACCAAGTCTCCTTGTCTTCCTTCCACTGTCCAGATGTCATACCCAGTACTGTCCTAGTTGTCTCCCTCACCACATCTGCAGTACTTTTCCAGTTGTCCAAAATTGCTTCCCCTCCAACCAGTGCTTCTCTCACCTGCTCGCTAAATTTCACACGTCTTCCTCCTTCAGCTTCCATCATCTGATCCTTTGTTGAACTTCTTCTTCTTTACCTCTAAAGTCATCCTACAAACAACCATCCTATGCTGTCTAGTGACACTCTCTCCTGCTACCACCTTACAGTCTGTGATTTCTTTTAGCTTGCATCTCCTATAAAGAATGTAGTCCACCTGTGTGCACCTTCCTCCACTCTTATATGTTACCCTGTGCTCCTCCCTTTTCTTAAAGTAGGTATTCACCACAGCCATTTCCATCCTTTTTGGAAAATCAACTACCATCTGTCCTTCCCCATTCCTATCCTTGATACCATATCTACCCATTACTTCCTCATCACCTCTGTTCCCTTCACCAACATGCCCATTGAAGTCTGCTCCTATCACCACTCTTTCATGCTTGGGCACACTCTCCACCACCTCATCTAACACACTCCAGAAATCTTCTTTCTCCTTCATCTCACAACCTACCTGTGGGGCATATGCACTGATGATATTCATCATCACCCCTTCAATTTCCAAATTCACACTCATCACCCTATCAGACACTCGCTTAACCTCCAACACACTTTTAACATACTCTTCCTTTAAAATGACCCCAACACCATTTCTCTTCCTGTCCTCACCATGGTACAACAACTTGTACCCACCGCCGATGCTCCTGCTCTTACTTCCCTTCCACTTGGTCTCTTGCACACACAATATGTCTACCTTTCTCCTCTCCATCATATCAGACAGCTCTCTCCCTTTACCAGTCATACTACCAACATTCAATGTCCCCACTCTCATTTCCACCCTTCTCATTTTCTTCTTCTCCCGCTGTTTGTGGAAACGTTTTCCTCCTCTTCTTTGTCATCTTCGCCCAGCAGTAGCCCAATTTCCACCGGTGGTGGACGTTGTTAACCCGGGCCGTAACCGATCTGGTATGGAAATTCGATACTTAGTCTGCATAGTTGGATTGGCTTGTTTTACGCCGGATGCCCTTCCTGACACAACCCTCCTCATTTATCTGGGCTTGGGACCAGCACTCAGAATGTACTGGCTACACACCCCATGTGGCTGAGTTCTCTGTAGTCATAAAAATATGTTATTAAAAAGAGTACTGATACATGGTGAAAATTGCATGAAATTGCTGTTTTTTTTAGTTGAAAATTTCGGACAGTGCCACCTATTTTGCCCTGTTATACATTTTGTATTTATATCTATATATCTATATATATTTGAGGTATTCCATTACAATTTGTCAAAGAAAATCATTGCAAAATGACAAACAAGCAAAGTTGAAAATCACAACAAAATTTAGACATTGGAGTCAAAAGTGGAACTTCTAATACTTGTCTACTCCAAATTATTCATGGTAAAATTTTGATATTTCACAAAAAACATTGTGAACATAATATGTTAATACACAAAATAATCAATTTTTATCTATTGGTAAATACAGCGTGCTCATGTCACAAAGTCGACAGCCAGCCATATCAGAAAATACTGCCCTGTGTAAAAAAAATAAATAATAATCTCTAGAGATTTTCATCCTAGCTCAGTGAAAAACATATCTTTCTATTGCCAAATATATGTCAATTAATGAGATGGTATTTAGATTTCTGCATCTCCTGTATTTTTTGATTTTTTTTTTTTTTTTACAAAGACCTTCACCGTGGTGCTGTAGAGGTATTTTTGAAAACATGGTGTATGTCATGAGAGTTTAGATCTATTTCTGAAACAGATATATCTATCACCAGGAATGATGTTCCTGCTCACTACAGAAAAAGCACACTGCTCAGGTCAGCCAATGATACTGTCATTGTGCAGTGGTATGGAAATGGAACCTTCAGCAGGATTAGGTCTTCAAATGTTGATCTCCTAGCTGAGAACAGAGTTGATGCAAGCAGGGCTTCTCTCAATGACAGTACATTGCACCTCGACCATATGGCACTGTCTGAGCTGAGGCAGGACTAAAATCAATTCAATCAATCAATTTTTTTTATATATAGCGCCAAATCACAACAAACAGTTGCCCCAAGGCGCCTTATATTGTAAGGCAAGGCCATACAATAATGATGTAAAACCCCAACGGTCAAAACGACCCCCTGTGAGCAAGCACTTGGCTACAGTGGGAAGGAAAAACTCCCTTTTAACAGGAAGAAACCTCCAGCAGAACCAGGCTCAGGGAGGGGCAGTCTTCCGCTGGGACTGGTTGGGGCTGAGGGAGAGAACCAGGAAAAAGACATGCTGTGGAGGGGAGCAGAGATCGATCACTAATGATTAAATGCAGAGTGGTGCATACAGAGCAAAAAGAGAAAGAAACAGTGCATCATGGGAACCCCCCAGCAGTCTACGTCTATAGCAGCATAACTAAGGGATGGTTCAGGGTCACCTGATCCAGCCCTAACTATAAGCTTTAGCAAAAAGGAAAGTTTTAAGCCTAATCTTAAAAGTAGAGAGGGTGTCTGTCTCCCTGATCTGAATTGGGAGCTGGTTCCACAGGAGAGGAGCCTGAAAGCTGAAGGCTCTGCCTCCCATTCTACTCTTACAAACCCTAGGAACTACAAGTAAGCCTGCAGTCTGAGAGCGAAGCGCTCTATTGGGGTGATATGGTACTACGAGGTCCCTAAGATAAGATGGGACCTGATTATTCAAAACCTTATAAGTAAGAAGAAGAATTTTAAATTCTATTCTAGAATTAACAGGAAGCCAATGAAGAGAGGCCAATATGGGTGAGATATGCTCTCTCCTTCTAGTCCCCGTCAGTACTCTAGCTGCAGCATTTTGAATTAACTGAAGGCTTTTTAGGGAACTTTTAGGACAACCTGATAATAATGAATTACAATAGTCCAGCCTAGAGGAAATAAATGCATGAATTAGTTTTTCAGCATCACTCTGAGACAAGACCTTTCTGATTTTAGAGATATTGCGTAAATGCAAAAAAGCAGTCCTACATATTTGTTTAATATGCGCTTTGAATGACATATCCTGATCAAAAATGACTCCAAGATTTCTCACAGTATTACTAGAGGTCAGGGTAATGCCATCCAGAGTAAGGATCTGGTTAGACACCATGTTTCTAAGATTTGTGGGGCCAAGTACAATAACTTCAGTTTTATCTGAGTTTAAAAGCAGGAAATTAGAGGTCATCCATGTCTTTATGTCTGTAAGACAATCCTGCAGTTTAGCTAATTGGTGTGTGTCCTCTGGCTTCATGGATAGATAAAGCTGGGTATCATCTGCGTAACAATGAAAATTTAAGCAATGCCGTCTAATAATACTGCCTAAGGGAAACATGTATAAAGTGAATAAAATTGGTCCTAGCACAGAACCTTGTGGAACTCCATAATTAACTTTAGTCTGTGAAGAAGATTCCCCATTTACATGAACAAATTGTAATCTATTAGACAAATATGATTCAAACCACCGCAGCGCAGTGCCTTTAATACCTATGGCATGCTCTAATCTCTGTAATAAAATTTTATGGTCAACAGTATCAAAAGCAGCACTGAGGTCTAACAGAACAAGCACAGAGATGAGTCCACTGTCCGAGGCCATAAGAAGATCATTTGTAACCTTCACTAATGCTGTTTCTGTACTATGATGAATTCTAAAACCTGACTGAAACTCTTCAAATAGACCATTCCTCTGCAGATGATCAGTTAGCTGTTTTACAACTACCCTTTCAAGAATTTTTGAGAGAAAAGGAAGGTTGGAGATTGGCCTATAATTAGCTAAGATAGCTGGGTCAAGTGATGGCTTTTTAAGTAATGGTTTAATTACTGCCACCTTAAAAGCCTGTGGTACATAGCCAACTAATAAAGATAGATTGATCATATTTAAGATCGAAGCATTAAATAATGGTAGGGCCATTATTTAATGTTAATAATGTTAAGAACATTGTAGAATTTCAAGAAAATAAGTTCATATGTTTTGATGAGCTTAGTTTAAGCAACCTATGGTGAGACCGCTGTCTCATAGGTCTGTAAAACTTAGTTACTGCCAAGATTAGATATAGCTTCGGTTAAGTTCATATAACTTTTTTTGGGGGGGGGGATAAAGATTTTGTATTAATTCTTTCAATTATATATTGATAAGTATTTTGTTCAGCTAGAAACAGCATTTTGTGTTATAAGAAAGTTTATTTTTTGGCTTCTATGTGAGTAAAATGTAACTCAGTACCTGAACCATGTCATACTTAAAGTCCAAAGGAATAAACTGCACACAAAACTTGGCAAGAAATTACTAGAAAAACCCACAACAAAAACCAGCAAAATGCATACCACCTCTCATGAGCAAAGACAAACAAACAATGGGCCTCCAAGAAAGAACAAACTGGTGAGGTTTAAATAAACTGGCTAAATGAGTAGCACCTGGGAAGAACTGCAGCTGGAGTCATCAGAACATCCCTGTGATAACCTAAACTAAACTGAAGGGGGCAGCAGAACCAAGGCATCTCTAAAAGACAAAACATCACCTAAGACCAAGACAGACCCACTTAAATCATATGAGGTGAATGCAAACAAAATCAAAAACACTCCTCACAGAAAAATCATAAAACACTGAGAAGAAACATAATGCATATTATAATAAGAGACAGTAAACCCAAGACTGGAAATTAAGCTGAAATGCTGACTACAAAAAATTCCACTCAGAAAATAAAAAGCAACCATGGATGAAAACCCATCACAAAACATGTAAGTAAATCAAAACACATAACTCAAAACCTGGACTGCAAAACTGACAAAGAAGTATGAATAATCAAATGACAACATAAAACCGAGACATTCCGAGGGGGTGTGTCCCGTATGGAAAACAAGGACATAAGCAGACTTTAGATTAACGCGACCCAGCGGCGGGGTGGAGGACGTGACAGACAAAAGAACAGGCGCACAGCACGACATCCAAACATATCCACGTACATGTATAAACTCCAGATAAAGACAAGACTACACTAGACAACAGGTGACTACATAACAGACAGTGTAAGAAACAGACACGCCTACTGCAGACAAGAGGGACACGCCCCCACAAAATGGAACTGAGGCACACACATAAGATGCTGACAGAACTAATATGATGCTGACATCAAACGAGGAGGATGATCAGAGGTAATTGTGCACGCCCCACCCCACCCACCTTCAGACACATGAAAAGTGATTTGAACAGACATGCAGAGAAAGACACACTGGGAGAGGAAACAGATCAGCCATAAACCAAAAGCTTGGACCTGCAACAGGAAAGCACATGGTCAGAGGACAGACAAGACACCAAATTAATAAAACCCCATAATCAGATCATGACATAACAATTAAAGCACTACTATTGTATACCTGGATTATTGCCCAGCAGTTTGGTCAAATGTTACTGGAGAAATGATGAATAAATTACAGATTATTCAAAATAGGGCTGTTTCTATAGCACTTTTAAAAGTGCAGTTATAGGACAAATATCATCACACTGCATAAAAATTTAAACTGGCTGTTAGTCAAAGACAGACTTTTATATTATCTGATCATTTTTACTAGAAAGTTTATTGTTACCTTATATTTTGTTTTGGAATTTTTATTTTAGTTCAGAAAATCATAGATACAGAACCAGACATGCTGTGGTGGGAAACTTTACGCTACCTTTAGCTATAACCTTTAGCTTGGAGTCATTTTTGATCAGGATATGTCATTCAAAGCGCATATTAAACAAATATGTAGGACTGCTTTTTTTGCATTTACGCAATATCTCTAAAATCAGAAAGGTCTTGTCTCAGAGTGATGCTGAAAAACTAATTCATGCATTTATTTCCTCTAGGCTGGACTATTGTAATTCATTATTATCAGGTTGTCCTAAAAGTTCCCTAAAAAGCCTTCAGTTAATTCAAAATGCTGCAGCTAGAGTACTGACGGGGACTAGAAGGAGAGAGCATATCTCACCCATATTGGCCTCTCTTCATTGGCTTCCTGTTAATTCTAGAATAGAATTTAAAATTCTTCTTCTTACTTATAAGGTTTTGAATAATCAGGTCCCATCTTATCTTAGGGACCTCATAGTACCATATCACCCCAATAGAGCGCTTCGCTCTCAGACTGCAGGCTTACTTGTAGTTCCTAGGGTTTGTAAGAGTAGAATGGGAGGCAGAGCCTTCAGCTTTCAGGCTCCTCTCCTGTGGAACCAGCTCCCAATTCAGATCAGGGAGACAGACACCCTCTCTACTTTTAAGATTAGGCTTAAAACTTTCCTTTTTGCTAAAGCTTATAGTTAGGGCTGGATCAGGTGACCCTGAACCATCCCTTAGTTATGCTGCTATAGACGTAAACTGCTGGGGGGTTCCCATGATGCACTGTTTCTTTCTCTTTTTGCTCTGTATGCACCACTCTGCATTTAATCATTAGTGATCGATCTCTGCTCCCCTCCACAGCATGTCTTTTTCCTGGTTCTCTCCCTCAGCCCCAACCAGTCCCAGCAGAAGACTGCCCCTCCCTGAGCCTGGTTCTGCTGGAGGTTTCTTCCTGTTAAAAGGGAGTTTTTCCTTCCCACTGTAGCCAAGTGCTTGCTCACAGGGGGTCGTTTTGACCGTTGGGGTTTTACATAATTATTGTATGGCCTTGCCTTACAATATAAAGCGCCTTGGGGCAACTGTTTGTTGTGATTTGGCGCTATATAAACAAATTGATTGATTGATTGATAACCAATGTCATGAAGAACACTGTCATATTTAGGGGTATGAAGGAATGGAATTTATTACCTGATCACATTAAACTTACTTCAAATGAATGCTTTTTTAAAAAAAAAACTTTTAAAACTGCATTTAATGACATAATGAGCAATTTGGGTTAAATCTTTAAACATATATAGACAAGTTGTTTTATGTATATCGACTGACCATGTGTGATAATTTTGATTGGATTTTTTTTAATACATATATTTTTGAATGCATTTTTGATTTATGTGTATTGTGTTTGTGGACTTGTGTGGACCCCAGGAAGTGTAGCTGGATGTATTTGGATGACAATCCAAATAAACAACAACAAAAAAAAAAGCCTGTGCATGGGTTTATTTCTTGCAGGAATGTCATTGCACACTGGCAAACACACATCGTTGACAGATCCTCAGCCTGGTCTGATGGCTGGGAGATCTTAGATGATTGGGGTCTGAAGACCTGCTGCACCCTTCATCCACCTTCACAGCTCTTGGTGACAAGCCATCACCTCCTTCACCTGATCTGCTGTTGAGGACTTCTTGGTTCACCAGATCCCCATTAGCTGTCTCGTGTTCAGGGTTCATGGGTACCGCAGTGGCCATCCACACTTTTCAGGTTTCAAATCCCACAAAACCTCGGAGAGGTCGCCGCTCTGCGAGATCTCAGTAACATTGAGAACTGCATTGAGACGCTCTGATCACTCTGCACTTTAATCGCTGCACACGAACAACACCATTAACATCACAACATAAAACTATTTTTATACTGTGCCTAAAACTCTTGTGAATATATTCTCTGGGTTTATAGACGTTGTTATTGTGTTTGTTGTATGTAAAAATGTGAGAATCAGAGTCTGTCTCTCCGTTATTTTCAGTGGGAGCTGCTGTGAGCTACAGTCGCTTCCTGATCATGTCGTTCTGGGGGAAAGTGAAGTTTGCTCTTTAACGTCTTGATTATTGTTCTTTACAACACTGTTTGTCCTCTTTGTTCCAGACTAATATATATAATATGTCTGAAATTTGGTTTGCGTTTATTAAATTCCACGCAGATTAAACGTAACAGACACAGATTGTTATAATTGTTTTAGCAAGTTTTCAGGGTATCATGCAGCAGTTTCTTATTAACGTGACAAAAAGCATAAAAAATTACATTTTTGTAGTATAGTATTAATTTACAACTGTCATCATGTAGATTCTCTATATGTTGTTTGACTGCAGTGACTCTCTGGTGCGCAAGGGATTATGGGATACGTGAAAACCCTGGCTGGAGCACACCAGGTCCCCTACCCAATCTGTTGCAAAGGTGCCACATTGTGGACGTGGGGATGGACTTTGACACCTCCTCTGCCTGATGCACCACTGAATGAAGACAATGAGGGTTAAGCAAAAGAACAAAACAGCTTAAAACAGGAGAAAGGCAGATTTCTACAGAGTTAAAGTGTATATGGACTGAATGAATGAATGGATGTGTGTGGAAAATTAGAAATACATGTGTAGGGAGCAACACATGTAATGAGAACAATGCCACCCAGCCCCCAAACCACAGTTACAGTCCCTTAGCCTGCAGGGAGCCCAAAACCTCAGCAAGAGCCACATGATACAGAGTAACACCCCTGACTGTGGGAGGGGAGACGTGGCACAACCAAATCAGTGCGGTTTCAGGAGCCACTGGATGACCAAAGGCTCTGCAGATCAGCCGCCCCACGAGAGGTTGCACCCAACTGTCATACAAGCAGGACTGAAGCTGAACTACGAGCATGAACTGTAGGACCCTAAGCCAGTCCTAATGTCACACAGGATCCAGGAGCCAAAAGAGAGGCTAGACCTTACCCTCATGATGTGCCATGGGGTGACTTATGTTGTGAATTGGCGACATATAAATCAGTTGAGTTGAATTGCTGTCCACGGTGAGACGAGACGAGATTTTACTGTTTATCAGACCTGCCTGAAGGAGATCAGCTCCAATATCACAGATAATGTTCAACCCACTTTTGGGCAGCAACAGTCGAAGGTGTCATCTGTATCCGTGTCATTGACCAGTTCCATTGATTAGAACCATTGGATTCCTTGTGCCACAAACACTTAGTGTTTGGAATCATAAGTGCAGGTGAACATGCAGTTTTTGAGAAATCAGTGCTTAAAGGTTCCCATTTCAAGATGTCTACTGTAATAACTTTGAGGAAAATGGTCATCATGATGGTTCAGCCCCTCTTTCTAACTGTGCCCTCTCAAATCTGGACCCAAATACGACCAACCTGCTGATTGGCTGAGTGGCCCTGCACAGACTTGGAGAAGATTATTTTGGTTGTGGAAAAAAGCAAAATTCACCATTAAATACCACATAAAGGACAACAAGTGGAAAACTTTCATTTACAACTAAAGAAGCAATAACTGCTGCGTTACTGGGTCAGCCTGCAGCGCCCCCTTGTGGTCACAGATGAAAGGAGGATGTGTCCAAAGTGTGTGTGGTGTGTGTGTGTGGGTGGGGGGGTGTTAGGGTTAGTGCTGCTCCACTTGTGGAATAGTCTGGCAGCGTGGAGGCTGAACAGTTGGTACTCTTGTTTCCGGTTCAGGACCACGTGTGTCCGTGCTTTACAAAGGTCATCCAGCTTTTCCCAAATCAGCATGCGGATCCACCTCTGATCTCCTGTGGCAGCCGCAAGAGGGAAAAGCCAGAAGCTGAAGGAACAAACTTTTGACTGGTGGAATAGTACTTTAATTTCTATTAACAGATTTGATTGAACTTATTTGTTGCTTTGCAGTAGTTTTTCTTTGATTCTGCTAAACATGTTGTCAGGTGTTTTTCTTTGTTGTTTTTTGTTTTTCAGTTGAACAGGTGACCAATGTCGTTCTTTACTCCAACGACAAATACGTCAAATCAGTGGCCAAAGAAGAGACTTTGTGAGTTCAACACTTCTGTCTGTTGCTTTTAGCATGTAGCTCAGGTTGAGGAGCACCTGGTTCCTGGTGGCATCACTGCACCACACCATGGTACCATCTTAGGTTTTAGCTGGCAACCAGACAGACAGGCAGACAGGCAGGTAGGCAGACTGACAGACAGACAGGGATGCAGGCAGACAGGTATACAGACAGGCAGACAGGCAGGTAGGCAGACTGACAGACAGACAGGGATGCAGGCAGACAGGTATACAGACAGGCAGACAGGCAGGTAGGCAGACTGACAGACAGACAGGGATGCAGGCAGACAGGCAGGCAAACAGGTATACAGGCAAACAGACAGGCAGACAGGTATACAGACAGGCAGACAGACAGACAGGCAGACTGACAGGCAGGCAGGCAGACAGGTATACAGGCAAACAGACAGGCAGACTGACAGGCAGGCAGGCAGACAGGTATACAGGCAAACAGACAGGCAGACTGACAGACAGATAGGCAGGTAGGCAGACAGACAGACAGACAGACAGGGATACAGGCAAACAGGCAGGCAGACTGACAGACAGGCAGGCAGACAGACAGGCAGACTGACAGACAGGCAGGCAAACAGACAGGCAGACTGACAGGCAGACAGGTATACAGGTAGACAGGCAGGCAAACAGACAGGCAGACTGACAGACAGACAGGCAGGCAAACAGGCAGACAGGCAGGTATACAGGCAAACAGACAGGCAGACAGACAGGCAGACAGGCACGCAGACAGGCAGACTGACAGACAGGCAGGCAAACAGACAGGCAGACTGACAGGCAGACAGGTATACAGGTAGACAGGCAGGCAAACAGACAGGCAGACTGACAGACAGACAGGCAGACAGGCAGGCAAACAGGTATACAGGCAGACAGGCAGGTATACAGGCAAACAGACAGGCAGGCAGACAGGCAAACAGACAGGCAGACTGACAGACAGACAGGCAGACAGACAGGCAGACTGACAGACAGGCAGACAGGTATACAGGCAGACAGGCAGGTATACAGGCAAACAGACAGACAGGCAGACAGGCAAACAGACAGGCAGACTGACAGGCAGACAGGTATACAGGTAGACAGGCAGGCAAACAGACAGGCAGACTGACAGGCAGACAGGTATACAGGTAGACAGGCAGGCAAACAGACAGGCAGACTGACAGACAGACAGGCAGACAGGCAGGCAAACAGACAGGCAGACTGACAGGCAGACAGGGATACAGGCAGGCAGACAGACAGGCAGACTGACAGACAGACAGGCAGGTAGGCAGACAGACAGACAGGGATACAGGCAAACAGACAGGCAGACTGACAGACAGGCAGGCAGACAGGTATACAGGCAGACAGACAGGCAGAGAGGTATACAGGCAAACAGACAGGCAGACAGACAGGCAGACTGACAGACAGGCAGGCAGACAGGTATACAGGCAGACAGGCAGGCAAACAGACAGGCAGACTGACAGACAGACAGGCAGACAGGGATACAGGCAAACAGGCAGGCAAACAGACAGGCAGACAGGTATACAGGCAGACAGGCAGGCAAACAGACAGGCAGACTGACAGACAGACAGGCAGACAGGGATACAGGCAAACAGGCAGGCAAACAGACAGGCAGACTGACAGACAGACAGGTATACAGGCAAACAGACAGGCAGACTGACAGACAGGCAGACTGACAGACAGGCAGGCAAACAGGTATACAGGCAAACAGACAGGCAGACAGACAGGCAGGCAGACAGACAGGCAGACTGACAGACAGGCAGGCAGACAGGTATACAGGCAAACAGACAGGCAGACAGACAGGCAGACTGACAGACAGGCAGGCAGACAGGTATACATGCAAACAGACAGGCAGACTGACAGACAGGCAGGCAGGTAGGCAGACAGACAGACAGACAGGGATACAGGCAAACAGACAGGCAGACTGACAGACAGGCAGGCAGACAGGTATACAGGCAGACAGGCAGGTATACAGGCAAACAGACAGGCAGACAGACAGGCAGACTGACAGACAGGCAGACTGACAGACAGACAGGCAGACAGGTATACAGGTAGACAGGCAGGCAAACAGACAGGCAGACTGACAGACAGACAGGGATACAGGCAGGCAAACAGACAGGCAGACTGACAGACAGACAGGCAGGTAGGCAGACAGACAGGGATACAGGCAAACAGACAGGCAGACTGACAGACAGGCAGGCAGACAGGTATACAGGCAGACAGACAGGCAGACTGACAGACAGACAGGCAGACAGGTATACAGGCAGGCAGGCAGGTATACAGGCAAACAGACAGGCAGACAGACAGGCAGACTGACAGACAGGCAGGCAGACAGGTATACAGGCAGACAGGCAGGCAAACAGACAGGCAGACTGACAGACAGACAGGGATACAGGCAGACAGGCAGGCAAACAGACAGGCAGACTGACAGACAGACAGGCAGACAGGTATACAGGCAGGCAAACAGACAGGCAGACTGACAGACAGACAGGGATACAGGCAGACAGGCAGGCAAACAGACAGGCAGACAGACAGGCAGACAGGTATACAGGCAGACAGGCAGGCAAACAGACAGGCAGACTGACAGACAGACAGGCAGACAGGTATACAGGCAGGTATACAGGCAAACAGACAGGCAGACAGGTATACAGGCAAACAGACAGGCAGACAGACAGGCAGGCAGACAGCTATACAGGCAGACAGACAGACAGGCAGACTGACAGACAGGCAGGCAGACAGCTATACAGGCAGACAGACAGACAGGCAGACTGACAGACAGGCAGGCAGACAGGTATACAGGCAGACAGGCAGGTATACAGGCAAACAGACAGGCAGACAGACAGGCAGATAGACTGACAGCGGTCCACTCCTCCTAAGTTACCATCTGTCTGTCTGTAACCAGGTGAAACGTGGGCATGTCCTTGTCCTTGTCCAGTCTCTGGGGTCCTCCACACTGAGACACCTCTGTCCTGAATCAAGTCCAGAGAAACTCCCCACATGGACTAGATGTTCCCTCACAGTGTCAGTGATCCTCCTCATCTGAGTCTCACTAAGTAACCGTTCACTGGACACAGGGTCATTCCAGAAGGACACAAAGATCCTCCACAGAGACCCCCAGACATCCAGTCCTCAGGACACTGTCCAAGTCTGATAACAGGAAACAGCAGGACCCTGAAGACTTGGGCCTTCATTCTCCTGCAAAGAGATCAGCATCACCAAACACCTCTGACCTTTGACCTCATGACTCCATCAGGTCTTCCAAGCATCTCTGGATCTTAAATACCAAGGACCTATAGACATGAAGGTCCCTGCTGAGATCAGTGAACATCTCTGCAACGCTTTCACACAGCAAAATCCCCAGTTTTAAATTAACACTGTCAGTGTTGATATGGTCCTACAGTGTTAATTTAACACTGGGGATTTTTGCTGTCACCACACACATGTTCTGTTCCTGGAGCAGTGCGTCGACTCACTCGTAATGAGCTCCATCAGTTTAATTCACTCCATGATAAATTCCATCCAACCATAGGGTCTGCTCCTTATTAATAGTTAAGTTGGTCAATATTCCAAATAAATTGCAAGCAAGAGAGTATTTAAACCACGTTTTCTCAAAAACTGTTTGGTTTTGTTGAAGGCACACAGGCGCCTTATTGTTGGAGAAGGTCACCTGTGCAAGGACACGCCTATGTTTCACCTGACTGCAGCACCGAGATGACTCCTTTGGACAGGCGGTGATGGGCCATTGACCTTCTGGATGGTTGTTATCCAGGACCTAAGACAGTTCTGCAGCATGATGGATACAGCAACACATGGCACCAGCACCTCCTCCCTGACCGGACAGTGTTCAAAACCTTGAGATAGTTTTAGGGGGTGTGGCATTAGAAGAAAGAGATGTTCTTTATTCTGTCCTCAGGAAGTGTTTAAAATGATGTCATCCTGAAAGTGAAGCTTTTCCTTGGAAATATTTTATTCTGAAAAGGTCCATTTTTTTCTGTTTAACTGAGGTGTTTTTTGTCTCGTCAGTGACTCGGTCCTTTCTGGAACCAGTCTCAAGAAGGACTATACTCTGTACCCGCTGCTGGCTTACAACAAGGACCGAAGAGGCATCGCGCTGGACGGACGACTCAAACACGAAGACACCAACCTGGCTTCATCCAGCATGTGAGCCACATCGCTATAACATTCTCTGTTCATGTGTTTATTATTTAGGGTCTATTCCTTATTTAGGGTTCGTTCATTATTTAGGCTCTGTTCCTTATTGAGAGTCCGTTCATTATTTAGGGTCCATTCCTTATTTAGGGTCTGCTCCTTATTTATGGTCCATTCCTTAGATAGGGTCTGTTCCTTATTTAGGGTCTGCTCCTTATTCAAGGTCTGTTCCTTATTTAGGGTCTGTTCAATATTTAGGGTCTGTTCCTTATTTAGGGTCCATTCATTATTTAGGGTCTGTTCCTTATTTAGGTTCTGCTCCTTATTTAGGGTTTGTTCATTATTTAGGGTCCATTCCTTATTTAGGGTTTGTTTGTTACTTACGGTCTGTTCTTTATTTAGGGTCTGTTCCTTATTTACGGTCTGCTCCTTATTTAGGGTCCATTCCTTATTTAGGGTATGTTTGTTACTTAGGGTCTGTTCCTTATTTAGGGTCTGCTCCTTATTTAGGGTCTGTTCCTTATTTAGGGTCCGTTCAATATGTAGGGTCTGCTCCTTATTTAGGGTCTATTCCTTATTTAGGGGTTGTTTTGAACGTTGGGGTTTTTCCGTAATTATTGTATGGCTTTGCCTTACAATATAAAGCGCCTTGGGGCAACTGTTTGTTGTGATTTGGCGCTATATAAATAAAATTGATTTGATTTGTTCATTATTTAGGGTCTGCTCCTTATTTAGGGTCGGTTCGTTATTTAGGGTCGGTTCGTTATTTAGGGTTTGTTCCTTATTTAGGCTCTGCTCCTTATTTATGGTCTGTTCCTTATTTAGGGTCTGGTCCTTATTTGGGGCCTCTTCATTATTTAGGGTCTGCTCCTTATTTAGGGTCCGCTCCTTATTTAGGGCCCATTCTTTATTTAAGGTCCGTTCTTTATTTAGGGTTCGTATGTTATTATGTCATTATTTAGGGTGTTTTCCTTATTAAAGGTCCACTCCTTATTTATTGTCTGCTCCTTCTTTAGGGGCTGCTCCTTATTTAGGATCTGCTAATTATTTAGCGTCTGCTTCTTATTTAGGATCTGCTTCTTATTTAATGTCTGTTTATTATTTAGGATCTGTTCCGTATTTAAGGTCTGTTCATTATTTAGGGTCCATTCCCTATTTAGGGTATGTTCCTTATTTAGGGTCTGCTCCTTATTAGTCCAATCCTTATTTAGGGTCCATTCCTTATTTAGGATATGCTCCTTATTTAGGGGCCGCTCCTTATTTAGGGCCAGCTCCGTATTTAGGGTCAGTTCCTTATTTCGGGTCTGTTCCTTAATTAGGGTCCGTTCATTATTTAGGGTCTGTTCTTTATTTAGTGTCTGCTCCTTATTTAGGGTCCGTTCATTATTTAGGGTCTGCTCCTTAATTAGGGTCTGTTCCTTATTTAAGGCCCGCTCCTTATTTAGGCTCCATTCCTTATTTAGGGTCTACTCCTTATTTCAGGGCTGTTCCTTATTTTGGGGCAGTTCCTTATTTAGGGTCAGCTCCTCATTTCAGGGCCATTCCTTATTTAGGCTCTGTCCTTATTTAGGGTTTGCTCCTTATTTATGGTCTGTTCCTTATTTAGGGTCTGATTATTATTTAGGGTCCGTTCCTTATTTAGGGTCTGTTCATTATTTAGTGTCCGTTGCTTATTTAGGGTCTGTTCCTTTATTACGGTCTTCTCCTTATTTAGGGTCTGTGCCTTATTTATGGTCTGCTCATTTTTTAGGGTCTATTCTTTATTTAGGGTCTGTTCATTATTTAGGTTCTGTTCCTTATTTAGGGTCTGTTCATTATTTAGGGTGTGCTCCTAATTCATGCTCCTTATTTAGGGTCCGTTCCTTATTAAGGGTCTGCTCCTTATTTTGGGGCCGCTCCTTATTTATGGTCTGCTCCTTATTTAGGGGCCATTCCTTATTTAGGGTCTTTTCATTATTTAGGCTCCATTCCTTATTTAGGATCTGCTCCTTATTTAGGGTCTGTTCATTATTTAGGCTCCGTTCCTTATTTATGTCTGCGCCGTATTTAGGGTCCAATCATTATTTAGGGTCTGTTCATTATTTAGGGTCCATTTAGTATTTAGAGTCTGTCCTTATTCAGGGTCTGCTCCTTATTTCAGGTCCATTGCTTATTTAGAGATAAGATAAGATAGGATAAGACTTTATTGATCTCATAGTGGAGAAACTCACGTTACGTCAGCTCTTAAAAACACACAATATGGGTGCGAGTAGAAGAACATGTGTATCAAACAGTGTGTGCAAGGATAAGCAATAATAATATTACTGAAATAGAATATATATATATATATATATATATATATATATATATATATATATATATATATATCCTTAGAAGATTGCCTTGCAGCAGTGAGAAGTTGGATGTCTAGAAACTTCCTACTTTTAAACTCTGAAAAGACTGAAATGATGGTTCTTGGTCCAGTGAGACATTGGCATTAATTTGACCAGTTAAAACTCAGCCTAGGCTCGTGTGTCATATATCACACTGACAAAGTGAGGAACCTTGGGGTAATTTTTGATCCTTCGTTGTCCTTTGGCCTCCATATTAGAAATATTACTAGGACTGCTTTCTTCCACCTGCGAAATATAGCGTAGGATCAGTTCCTTATTTAGGGTCTGTCCTTATTCAGGGTCTGTGCCCTATTTAGGGTCTGCTCCTTATTTAGGGTCTGCTCCTTTTTTATAGGGCCCTCTCCTTATTTAGGTTCTGCTCCTTATTTTGGGGACGCTCTTTATTTATGGCCTGCTCCTTATTTAGGGGATGTTCCTTATTTATGGCCTGTTCATTATTTAGGGTCTGCTCCTTATTTACGTTCTGTTCCTTATTTAGGGTCTTTTCCTTATTTACGTTCTGTTCCTTATTTAGGGTCTGTTCCTTATTTTGGGTCCGCTCCTTATTTAGTGTTTGTTCATTATTTACGGTCAATTCCTTATTTAAGGCCCATTCATTATTTAGGGTCTGTTCCTTATTTAGGGGCTGTTCATTATTGAGAGCCTGTCCTTATTTAGGGCTGCTCCTTATTTAGGTTCTATTCTTTATTTAGGGTCTGCTCCTTATTTTGGGTTTGTTCCTTATTTAGGGTCTGTTCCTTATTTAGGGTCCATTCAGTATTTAGACTCCGTCCTCATTCTGGGTCTGCTCCTTATTTAGGGTCAGTTCCTTATTTAGGGTCTGTCCTTATTCAGGGTCTGTGCTGTATTTAGAGTCCGCTCCCTATTTAGCGTCTACCCCTTATTTAGGGGCCGCTCTTTTTTATAGGGTCCACTCCTTATTTTGGTTCTGCTCCTTATTTAGGGCCCGTTCCTTAGTTAAGGGCCGCTCCTTATTTAGGCTCCGTTCCTTATTTTGAATCTGTCCTTTTTCATGGCCTGCTCCTTATTTAGGGTCTGCTTCTTATTTAAGGTCTGTTCATTATTTAGGTTCTGCTCCTCATTTAGGGTCTGCTCCATATTTATGGTCCGTTCCTTATTTAGAGTTCACTCCTGATTTAGGGTCTGTTCATTATTTAGGGTCAGCTCCTTATTTAGGGTCTGTTCCTTATTTAGTGTCCGTTCATTATTTCGGGTCCGTTCCGTATTTATGGTCCGTTCCTTGATTAGTGTTTGTTCATTATTTAGGGTCAATTCCTTATTTAAGGCCCGTTCATTATTTAGGGTCCATTCCTCATTTAGGGTCTGTTCCTTATTTAGGTTCCATTCCTTATTTAGGGTCTGCTCCTTATTTTGGGTTTGTTCCTTATTTAGGGTCTTTTCCTTATTTAGGGTCTGTTCTTATTAAGGGTCTGCGCCGTATTTAGGGTCCGCTCCTTATTTAGGGTCTGTTCCTTATTTAGGGTCGGTGCCTTATTTGGGGTCTGCTCCTTATTTAGGGTCTGTGCCTTAGTTAGGGTCTGCTCCTTATTTAGGGTCTGTTCTTTATTTGGTGTCTGTTCATTATTTCAGGTCCGTTCCTTATTTAGGGTCCGTTCCTTGATTAGTGTCCATTCATTATTTAGGGTCCATTCGTTGGTTAGGGTCTGCTCTATATTTAGGGTCTGTTGCTTATTAAGGATCTGCTCCTTATTTATTGTCAGTTTATTATTTAGCGTCTGTTCCTTGTTTATGGTCTGCTCCTTATTTCAGGTCTGCTCCTTATTTAGTGTCCATTCATTTTTTTAGAGTCTGTTCCTTATTTAGGGTTCATTCCTTATTTAGGGTCCGTTCAGTATTTAGAGTCCATCCTCATTCAGGGTCTGCTCCTTATTTAGGGTCCGCTCCTTATTTAGGGTCTGCCCCTTTTTTATAGGGTCCGCTCCTTATTTAGGGTCTGCTCCTTATTTTGGGGCCACTGCTTATTTATGGCCTGCTCCTTATTTAGGGGCCGTTCGTTATTTAGGGTCTGTTCATTATTTAGGGTCTGCTCCTTATTTTGGGTTTGTTCCTTATTTAGGGTCTTTTCCTTATTTAGGGTCTGTTCTTATTAAGGGTCTGCGCCGTATTTAGGGTCCGCTCCTTATTTAGGGTCTGTTCCTTATTTAGGGTCGGTGCCTTATTTGGGGTCTGCTCCTTATTTAGGGTCTGTGCCTTAGTTAGGGTCTGCTCATTTAGGGTCTGTTCCTTATTTGGTGTCTGTTCATTATTTCAGTTCCGTTCCTTATTTAGGGTCCGTTCCTTGATTAGTGTCCATTCATTATTTAGGGTCCATTCGTTGGTTAGGGTCTGCTCTATATTTAGGGTCTGTTGCTTATTAAGGATCTGCTCCTTATTTATTGTCAGTTTATTATTTAGCATCTGTTCCTTGTTTATGGTCTGCTCCTTATTTCAGGTCTGCTCCTTATTTAGTGTCCATTCATTTTTTTAGAGTCTGTTCCTTATTTAGGGTTCATTCCTTATTTAGGATCCGTTCAGTATTTAGAGTCCATCCTCATTCAGGGTCTGCTCCGCTCCTTATTTAGGGTCTGCCCCTTTTTTATAGGGTCCGCTCCTTATTTAGGGTCTGCTCCTTATTTTGGGGCCACTGCTTATTTATGGCCTGCTCCTTATTTAGGGGCCGTTCGTTATTTAGGGTCTGTTCATTATTTAGGGTCTGCTCCTTATTTACATGCTGTTCCTTATTTAGGGTCTGTTCCTTATTTTGGGTCCGCTCCTTATTTAGTGTTCGTTCATTATTTAGGGTCAGTTCCTTATTTAAGGCCCGTTCATTATTTAGGGTCCATTCCTCATTTAGGGTCTGTTCCTTATTTAGGGTCCGTTCCTTATTAAGGGTCTGCTCCTTATTTTGGGGCCACTCCTTATTTATGGTCTGCTCCTTATTTAGGGGCCATTCCTTATTTAGGGTCTTTTCATTATTTAGGGTCGGTTCCTTATTTAGGGTCTGCTCCTTATTTAGGGTCTGTTCATTATTTAGGCTCCGTTCCTTATTTATGTCTGCGCCGTATTTAGGGTCCAATCATTATTTAGGGTCTGTTCATTATTTGGGGTCCATTTAGTATTTAGAGTCTGTCCTTATTCAGGGTCTGCTCCTTGTTTCGGGTCCATTGCTTATTTAGAGATAAGATAGGATAAGACTTTACTGATCTCACAGTGGAGAAATTCACGTTACGTCAGCTCTTAAAAACACACACAAGATGGGTGCGAGTAGAAGAACATGTGTATCAAACAGCGTGTGCAAGGATAAGCAATAATAATATTACTGAAATAGAATATATATATATATATATATATATATATATATATATATATATATATATATATATATATAAATCCTTAGAAGATTGCCTTGCAGCAGTGAGAAGTTGGATGTCTAGAAACTTCCTACTTTAAACTCTGAAAAGACTGAAATGATGGTTCTTGGTCCAGTGAGACATTGTCATCAATTTCACCAGTTAAAACTCAGCCTAGGCTCGTGTGTCATACATCACACTGACAAAGTGAGGAACCTTGGGGTAATTTTTGATCCTTCGTTGTCCTTTGGCCTCCATATTAGAAATATTACTAGGACTGCTTTCTTCCACCTGCGAAATATAGCGTAGGGTCAGTTCCTTATTTAGGGTCTGTCCTTATTCAGGGTCTGTGCCCTATTTAGGGTCCGCTCCTTATTTAGGGTCTGCTCCTTTTTTATAGGGTCCTCTCCTTATTTAGGGTCTGCTCCTTATTTTGGGGACGCTCCTTATTTATGGCCTGCTCCTTATTTAGGGGCTGTTCCTTATTTATGGCCTGTTCATTATTTAGGGTCTGCTCCTTATTTACGTTCTGTTCCTTATTTAGGGTCTTTTCCTTATTTTGGGTCCGCTCCTTATTTAGGGTCTGCTCCTTATTTACATTCTGTTCCTTATTTAGGGTCTGTTCTTTATTTTGGGTCCGCTCCTTATTTAGTGTTTGTTCATTATTTAGGGTCAATTCCTTATTTAGGGTCTGTCCTTATTCAGGGTCTGTGCCGTATTTAGGGTCCACTCCCTATTTAGCGTCTACCCCTTATTTAGGGTCCGCTCTTTTTTATAGGGTCCACTCCTTATTTTGGTTCTGCTCCTTATTTAGGGCCCGTTCCTTAGTTAAGGGTCGCTCCTTATTTAGGCTCCGTTCCTTATTTTGAATCTGTCCTTTTTCATGGCCTGCTCCTTATTTAGGGTCTGCTTCTTATTTCAGGTCTGTTCATTATTTAGGTTCTGCTCCTCATTTAGGGTCTGCTCCATATTTATGGTCCGTTCATTATTTCGGGTCCGTTCCGTATTTAGGGTCCGTTCCTTGATTAGTGTTTGTTCATTATTTAGGGTCAATTCCTTATTTAAGGCCCGTTTATTATTTAGGGTCCATTCCTCATTTAGGGTCTGTTCCTTATTTAGGTTCCATTCCTTATTTAGGGTCTGCTGCTTATTTTGGGTTTGTTCCTTATTTAGGGTCTTTTCCTTATTTAGGGTCTGTTCTTATTAAGGGTCTGCGCCGTATTTAGGGTCCGCTCCTTATTTAGGGTCTGTTCCTTATTTAGGGTCGGTGCCTTATTTGGGGTCTGCTCCTTATTTAGGGTCTGTGCCTTAGTTAGGGTCTGTTCCTTATTTAGGGTCTGTGCCTTAGTTAGGGTCTGTTCCTTATTTAGGGTCTGTTCCTTATTTGGTGTCTGTTCATTATTTCAGGTCCATTCCTTATTTAGGGTCCCTTCCTTGATTAGTGTCCATTCATTATTTAGGGTCCATTCGTTGGTTAGGGTCTGCTCTATATTTAGGGTCTGTTGCTTATTAAGGAACTGCTCCTTATTTATTGTCAGTTTATTATTTAGCGTCTGTTCCTTGTTTATGGTCTGCTCCTTATTTCAGGTCTGCTCCTTATTTAGTGTCCATTCATTTTTTTAGAGTCTGTTCCTTATTTAGGGTTCATTCCTTATTTAGGGTCCGTTCAGTATTTAGAGTCCATCCTCATTCAGGGTCTGCTCCTTATTTAGGGTCCGCTCCTTATTTAGGGTCTGCCCCTTTTTTATAGGGTCTGCTCCTTATTTTGGGGCCACTGCTTATTTATGGTCTGCTCCTTATTTAGGGGCCGTTCGTTATTTAGGGTCTGTTCATTATTTAGGGTCTGCTCCTTATTTACATTCTGTTCCTTATTTAGGGTCTGTTCCTTATTTTGGGTCCGCTCCTTATTTAGTGTTCGTTCATTATTTAGGGTCAGTTCCTTATTTAAGACCTGTTCATTATTTAGGGTCCATTCCTCATTTAGGGTCTGTTCCTTATTTAGGTTCCATTCCTTATTTAGGCTCTGTTCCTTATTTAGTGTATGTTCCTTATTTGGGGTGTGTTCCTTATTTATGGTCTGCTCCTTATTTAGGGACTGCTCCTCATTTAGGGTCTGTTCCTTATTTTGGGTCCTTTCTTTATTTAGGTTCTGCTCCTTAGTTTGGGTCCGTGCGTTATTTGGGGTGTGTTCCTTTCTCTGCCCCTGACCAAGGCAGTGTCTCTACAGGTGGAATTGGACCCTGGGCTCTAGACTGTGGCTGCCCGCTTCCACTAGTGGTTGTATTGTGTCTAACCCTAATTAGGATAGTTGGCAAAAAGCACTCATCCCAGTCGTGATACCCGGGTAACGGATCAAGTAGTGCAGGGGTGCCCGAGTTCGGTCCTCGAGATCTACTTTCCTGACGCTCCTCATTGTCTCCCTGTTCCAACACACCTGAATCCAATGAAAGACTCGTTCGCAGGCTTTTAATGAGCCTTTCATTGGATTCAGGTGTGTTGGAGCAGGGAGACAAAGAAGAGTGTCAGGAAGGTAGATCTTGAGGACCGAACTTGGCCACCCCTGAAGTTGCGGATTGCCTATTGGGGTGAAATACGGTGGGGACCTTGAACATAACCATGAAGGCCCAACAGCAGCCCTGAACACCAGACGGCTAACAGGCCTCTGGTGAAACAAGAAGTCCTCAACGGTGGATCAGGCGGTGGAGGTGAAATGTTGTGACCCAACAGCTGTGAAGGTAGATGAAGGCTGCAGCAGGTCCTCAGACGACGATCCTCTCGGGTTTCCAAGCTGTCAGACCAAGCTGAGGATCTGTCGGGGACTGTGTGTTTGTCTGCATGCAATGACATTCCCACGTTAATCAGACCAAAGTTCAGGCGTCTCTTGATTGACCCTGGATTTGGATCTCTATCCTGTTGCATCCATCATCAGGAGACGAGTTTCCTGGAAACATTTCACTGCATGTGTGGTGACAGTAAAGACTCCGTGTCTTCTTCACCTCATCTTTCTGAGGTCAGCACAGAGCAGTGACATTAGCATCAAAGTGATTGATGATCACACAGCAGCGACTTGTTGGATTGGTGGTTTCACTCACCAAAAAGTTTCAGAATGACGGACTGTTGTTCACATGGACGGATAGAAATTGGACAGATTTCCTGCAGAAAGAGAAAAGATAAAAATATGGGAAATAAAGCAGTGTCCAGCTCACGTGTGTCTCTGTCTCTGTGTGTGTGTGTGTGTGTGTGTGTGTGTGTGTGTGTGTGTGTGTGTGTGTGTGTGTGTGTGTGTGTGTGTGTGTGTGTGTGTGTGTGTGTGTGTGTGTCTGGGGTAAAACTGCATCCTCATGGTCAGTTACATATAACAGAATTCATAAAGTCTGTGTTTTCTGTGGGATTGTACCCAGTGATCACACATCCACCTCAGATAACCACGAATACATTGACACTTATCGACAATATATTAACAAATGCTGCTGTAGGGAACATAACAGGTGGACGACTCATTAGTGACATCAGTGATCATTTGCAAGTTTTTGTAGCTTTCAAATCATCAGTTGATTAAAAATGAGCAAAAGGAAACCGCAAATCTCAAAAGGAAATTTACTGACGTTACTATTGAGAACCTCTGAATGGACTTAATATGTCAAGATTGGTGTGATATTTATCATGTGGATGTTGACAAATCATATGAATTATTTATTTCCATTATTTCCAACTTGTATGACAAACATTGCCCGTTTATGCCAAGAACTGGAAAAACAAAACTGATAAACCTTGGGTTACAAAGGGACTCCAGAATGCATGAAAAACTTTTTGTACAAGCAGTTTATAAAATTCAGAACAAAACAAGATGAAAGAAAATATAAGACATACAAAAACAAATAACAAACATTATTTGATTGTGTAAGAAGCAATATTACTGTGATTTATTGGGAAAAAATAAAACCAACATTAAAGGCACTTGGACGAAACGAAATCATTAAAAAGAAAAAAGTTGTTAAAGATTATCCATCTTATTTTCATACAGATTCTGACAAAATCATAAAAGAAAATAAAGTTATTGCAGATCATTTCAGCAATTATTTTGTTAATGTGGGTAAAAACATCAAATTCAATTGTATCCTCTAAAATATGCTCTTTGGACAACAGCAAAACAGTTAATACAACTCTGGATTCAATATATATTAAAGAAACAGATGAAAATGAAATTATTAACATAGTTCATAAGCTAAAAGGGAAAAAAATCAACTGACAGTGACAATCTTGATATGTTTTTGAAAAAAAAATTATCGATTGTATTGTTAAACCCTTGACTTATTGTAATTTGTCATTGATGACTGGGAAATTTCCTTTCAAAATGAAAATGGCTAAGGTGATACCACTATTCAAATCTGGTGACAAACAGTGCCTTTCAAACTACAGGCCAATCTCATTGTTACCATAGTTTTCACAAATTCTGGAAAAGATATTTGTGAGGAGGTTGAACAATTTCATAACTAAACATCACATACTCAGTGAACAGCAGTGTGGTTTTAGAAAAATCATACTACTTCACTGGCTTTAATTGATTTTGTTGAACAAGTTACAAATGCAGTAGGAAGAAGAAATACACTGTAGGAGTTTTCTTAGATTTGCAGAAAGCATTTGATACCATAGATCACACTTTACTATTGGACAAATTACATAAGTACAGCATTAGAGGACTGGCCCTTGGTTGTTTAGCTATTTACACAACAGGTATCAGTGTGTCCATTTTGGGGGGACAAATTATGAATTTTTGAGGATTACACATGGGGATCCCCAGGGTTCAGTCCTTGGGCCGTTACTGTTTCTGTTGTATATTAATGATATAGGTTTGTTTTCCAAGTCTGTGAGATGTATTTTGTTTACTGATGATACGACTGTGTTTGGTAGTGGGGATCATTTGGGACAGCTCCTGGACATAATCGAGAGGGAACTAAAAAAAATTAAATACTGGTTTGATTCAAATAAATTATCGCTTCCTTTGGGTAAAACAAAATGTATTATATTTGGGACTAAGCCCAGGAACATAAGTAGAAACTTATTATTGAATGATGCTGAAATTGAAATAGTAACCAAAACCAAATTTCTTGGAGTTTTTAATCAATGACAAATTAAGTTGGAAAACATATATAAATTATGTTAAATCCAAAATGTCAAAAGTCATCAAAATTCTGTATAAAGCACAATACTTCCTCTCCCAGCATTCACTGGTCAGTGAGGTTTGGGGAAACACATAAAACAAACACAAACCCAATATTTCTGTTACAAAAGAAAACTCTAAGAGTTATAAGTACAAAAAAAAACAAAAAAAAAAAAAACATATCGTGAGTCAACAAACTCACTGTTTGCTTGTTTACACATTTTGAAATTTTGGGACTTGGTTGATTATATGATGATACAGACCATATATAAAGTTAACAATAAACTCTGACCTCAATGCGTCTCCGTAAAAGCTGTTAAAATCTGGAATAACTGTTCTGATAGTATTAAATTATCTGGTACTTTGGCTGCCTTGAAAAGACTTTATAAAAACAACATAATTACTTATTATAGTCCGATAAATTAGGTTAACTGACTTTGTTCCTGTTCTTCTGTTTTATTCAATTCAATCAATTCAATTTTTTTATATAGCGCCAAATCACAACAAACAGTTGCCCCAAGGCGCTTTATATTGTAAGGCAAGGCCATACAATAATTATGTAAAACCCCAACGGTCAAAACGACCCCCTGTGAGCAAGCACTTGGCTACAGTGGGAAGGAAAAACTCCCTTTTAACAGGAAACAACCTCCAGCAGAACCAGGCTCAGGGAGGGGCAGTCTTCTGCTGGGACTGGATGGGGCTGAGGGAGAGAACCAGGAAAAAGACATGCTGTGGAGGGGAGCAGAGATCAATCACTAATGATTAAATGCAGAGTGGTGCATACAGAGCAAAAAGAGAAAGAAACACTCAGTGCATCATGGGAACCCCCCAGCAGTCTAAGTCTATAGCAGCATAACTAAGGGATGGTTCAGGGTCACCCGATCCAGCCCTAACTATAAGCTTTAGCAAAAAGGAAAGTTTTAAGCCTAATCTTAAAAGTAGAGAGGGTGTCTGTCTCCCTGATCTGAATTGGGAGCTGGTTCCACAGGAGAGGAGCCTGAAAGCTGAAGGCTCTGCCTCCCATTCTACTCTTACAAACCCTAGGAACTACAAGTAAGCCTGCAGTCTGAGAGCGAAGCGCTCTATTGGGGTGATATGGTACTACGAGGTCCCTAAGATAAGATGGGACCTGATTATTCAAAACCTTATAAGTAAGAAGAAGAATTTTAAATTCTATTCTAGAATTAACAGGAAGCCAATGAAGAGAGGCCAATATGGGTGAGATATGCTCTCTCCTTCTAGTCCCCGTCAGTACTCTAGCTGCAGCATTTTGAATTAACTGAAGGCTTTTTAGGGAACTTTTAGGACAACCTGATAATAATGAATTACAATAGTCCAGCCTAGAGGAAATAAATGCATGAATTAGTTTTTCAGCATCACTCTGAGACAAGACCTTTCTAATTTTAGAGATATTGCGTAAATGCAAAAAAGCAGTCCTACATATTTGTTTAATATGTGCTTTGAATGACATATCCTGATCAAAAATGACTCCAAGATTTCTCACAGTATTACTAGAGGTCAGGGTAATGCCATCCAGAGTAAGGATCTGGTTAGACACCATGTTTCTAAGATTGTGGGGCCAAGTACAATAACTTCAGTTTTATCTGAGTTTAAAAGCAGGAAATTAGAGGTCATCCATGTCTTTATGTCTGTAAGACAATCCTGCAGTTTAGCTAATTGGTGTGTGTCCTCTGGCTTCATGGATAGATAAAGCTGGGTATCATCTGCATAACAATGAAAATTTAAGCAATACCGTCTAATAATACTGCCTAAGGGAAGCATGTATAAAGGGAATAAAATTGGTCCTAGCACAGAACCTTGTGGAACTCCATAATTAACTTTAGTCTGTGAAGAAGATTCCCCATTTACATGAACAAATTGTAATCTATTAGACAAATATGATTCAAACCACCGCAGCGCAGTGCCTTTAATACCTATGGCATGCTCTAATCTCTGTAATACAATTTTATGGTTAACAGTATCAAAAGCAGCACTGAGGTCTAACAGAACAAGCACAGAGATGAGTCCACTGTCCGAGGCCATAAGAAGATCATTTGTAACCTTCACTAATGCTGTTTCTGTACTATGATGAATTCTAAAACCTGACTGAAACTCTTCAAATAGACCATTCCTCTGCAGATGATCAGTTAGCTGTTTTACAACTACCCTTTCAAGAATTTTTGAGAGAAAAGGAAGGTTGGAGATTGGCCTATAATTAGCTAAGATAGCTGGGTCAAGTGATGGCTTTTTAAGTAATGGTTTAATTACTGCCACCTTAAAAGCCTGTGGTACATAGCCAACTAACAAAGATAGATTGATCATATTTAAGATCGAAGCATTAAATAATGGTAGGGCTTCCTTGAGCAGCCTGGTAGGAATGGGGTCTAATAAACATGTTGATGGTTTGGATGAAGTAACTAATGAAAATAACTCAGACAGAACAATCGGAGAGAAAGAGTCTAACCAAATACCGGCATCACTGAAAGCAGCCAAAGATAACGATACGTCTTTGGGATGGTTATGAGTAATTTTTTCTCTAATAGTTAAAATTTTGTTAGCAAAGAAAGTCATGAAGTCATTACTAGTTAAAGTTAATGGAATACTCAGCTCAATAGAGCTCTGACTCTTTGTCAGCCTGGCTACAGTGCTGAAAAGAAACCTGGGGTTGTTCTTATTTTCTTCAATTAGTGATGAGTAGAAAGATGTCCTAGCTTTACGGAGGGCTTTTTTATAGGGCAACAGATTCTTTTTCCTGGCTAAGTGAAGATCTTCTAAATTAGTGAGACGCCATTTCCTCTCCAACTTACGGGTTATCTGCTTTAAGCTACGAGTTTGTAAGTTATACCACGGAGTCAGGCACTTCTGATTTAAAGCTCTCTTTCTCAGAGGAGCTACAGCATCCAAAGTTGTCTTCAATGAGGATGTAAAACTATTGACGATTTTATGTGTTATGCTGCTGTTTGTTCTGCTGTGTTGAGATATTTTAGTTTACTGATTAATCTATATTGTCTCTGCTTGTCTTTCTTGTCTTTTTCTTTCTTTTTTGGTATTTGTTGTTATGAGTGTACATATATGTGTATATAGCAACTGGTGGGGGGCATTTATAGGCTTTTTCTTCAGCCTTTCGGCCGCACAAAACTAGGAAATTGTTTGTTTTTCTTTTGGTTTCTTTTGTTTTATGAGCGATTCTTTTGTTAGGTATGTGTGTGTGTGTGCGCCGAACAAAAATTAATTCATTCTGTCTGTCTGTCTGTCTGTCTGTCTGTGTGTGTGTGTGTGTGTGTGTGTGTGTGTGTGTGTGTGTGTGTGTGTGTGTGTGTGTGTGTGTGTGTGTGTGTGTGTGTGTGTGTGTGTGTGTGTGTGTCTCAGTGTCAAACAGGAGGTCCTGAAGGAGGTCCAGGGGATGCTCGTCTCCTATAAGGTGGTGCTGAGGATGATGGCGTCTGGGTGAGTGAGCCGCTCGGCATGCTGGGAAATCATGACCAGTTTGTCAGAATCAGCTTCAGGTCATAAAAACAAACAAAGACACTTCCATCATGAACAGGTTGGATTTTTGCAAAGAATAACACAATAAAAACCCTGATACATGGGACGCTGGACTTCCCATCTGTCCAATCAGAACTCAGCACTGAAGCTCCACCCACATCCAGAGCAGCTGAAGGAGACTTTGAGCCACTTTAATTCAAATTCATGGATGATGATATCAAAACAGACCAGCACCCATGATGACCCCGGGGGGGGGCACAGGAAGTCCCTGGGGAGGCCTCACAGGACGACCTCGGGGGGGGTGTCACAGGATGACCTCGGTTCTTTGGTTCTTTGGTTTGATGGAGACAGAAGTGTTTTTAATGTGCTGAGTTTTCGTTTGGAAGCGATGAGGACACTCAACCTGCTGTCTTCTTGTCTTCTTGTCTTCTTGCTCCGTGTGCACGGTGACCAGGATGGTGGGATCCAGGTAAGCTTCACCAAAAGTCCCTTCAAATGGAAACTCAGGTGAAATTCCAGAGCCCATTAAAAATAGTGAAAAGAAAATCCAATCCACAGTTAAACCTAATTGAACATTCCAGCAGTTATGTTTTTTAACAGACTGAAAACTTCATGAGGAATCGTTCTTTTAATACTTCAAAGAATCTTTTCTTAGAACCAACCGTGGTGCGTTTTGGGAAAAGACTCGATCAACATGACGTCTTTTTTTTCTTCACCACCTCCTCTTTTACAGCGAAGTGTCTCTGGAGCTCCCGTTCAGACTGATGCACCCGAAACCCGATCCAGGTCTGTGCACGCATGCACGCACACATACGCACATGCACACACACGCACACACACATACGCACATGCACACACACAGACACACACAGAGACACACACGCACACACACGCACACACACACAGAGACACACACGCACACACACACAGACACGCACACACACACAGACACGCACACACACACAGAGACACACACACACGCACACACACACGCACACACACACACACACACAGCGACACACACACACAGAGACACACACACACAGAGACATACACACACAGAGACACACACACACACACGCACACACACACAGACACACACACACACACGCACACACACACAGACACACACGCACACAGAGACACGCACACCCACACAGACACACACGCACACAGAGACACGCACACCCACGCAGACAGTCTCTTTCTGCTGTTTGGATTTTGTCCTTGTCTTTGTAGGATGTCTTCTGGACATTTTTTCTGTCCACAGTCATGTTTTAGAACAAATTCAGAACACGTGTTGAGTTTCTGCCTGATCAGATGAACACTTTAGATTTATTTATTTCATTTATATAGCGCCAAATCACAACAGAGTTGCCTCAAAGCGCTTCACACAGGTAAGGTCTAACCTTACTAACCCCCAGAGCAACAGTGGTAAGGAAAAACTCCCTCTGAGGAAGAAACCTCAAGCAGACCAGACTCAAAGGGGTGACCCTCTGCTTGGGCCATGATACAGACACAAATACAGAACAATTCACAGACAAATATACAAGAAATGCTGTTGGTGCGCAGGACTGGAGGATCGCCAACACGAATACAACTCCCATCTCTGGATGGAGCTGCACCTTAAACAGAGAGAAAAAACAGAATCAGGCATCAGAAAGAGAAGAAATACAGTATAATTTATCAGCATTAAGCAACAAGAAAACAGAAGAAATACTAAGGTGATCACCGACCACTAACCCTAAACTTCACTAAAAGACCCAGAATTTAGGTAAAGTTGAGGCCACGGCACGCTCAGTTTCCTAATAAAATGAATTAAAAGAGTAAAAAGCGTAAAACACAACTGTACCAGTATGCTAGCCATATGAAAGGGAAAATAAGTGCATCTTAAGTCTGGACTTGAAAGTCTCCACAGAATCTGACTGTTTTATTGACACAGGGAGATCATTCCACAGAACAGGGGTACGATAAGAGAAAGCTCTGTGACCTGCAGACTTCTTCTTAGGGACACAAAGTAGTCCTGCACCCTGAGAACGTAAAGCCCGGGCCGGTACGTAAGGTTTAATTAGGTCAGCTAGGTAGGGAGGTGCCAGTCCATGAATGATTTTATAGGTTAGTAGCAGAATCTTAAAATCTGATCTCACTGGGACAGGAAGCCAGTGAAGAGACGCTAAAATGGGTGTAATGTGGTCAAACTTTCTGCGTCCTGTCAAAAGTCTAGCTGCAGCATTTTGAACCAATTGGAGAGTCCTAATGCTGGACTGCTGTAAAACAGAAAATAGAACATTGCAGTAGTCCAATCTAGAAGAGAAAAATGCATGGATCAGGGTCTCAGCATCAGCCATAGACAGGATGGGACGAATCTTCACTATATTTCACAGGTGGAAGAAAGCAGTCCTCGTAATATTTCTAATGTGGAGGTCAAAGGACAACGAAGGATCAAAAACTACCCCAAGATTCCTCACTTTGTCAGTGTGATGTATGACACACGAGCCGAGGCTGAGTGTTAACTGGTCAAATTGATGCCGATGTCTCACTGGACCAAGACCCATCATTTCAGTCTTTTCGGAGTTTAAAAGTAGGAAGTTTCTAGACATCCAACTTCTCACTGATGCAAGGCAATCTTCTAAGGATTTTATGTGAACGAGATTACCGGCAGTTATCGGCATATATAACTGAGTATCATCTGCATAGCAGTGAAGGGTAATCCCAAAACGCCACAATATGTGCCCAAGCAGTGCTATATAAAGGGAGAAAAGCAGGGGGCCTTAGACAGACCCCTGAGGAACCCCAAATTTCATGTCACTAAGGTTAGAGGTAGTGTCACTGTACAAAACACAGTGAGAACGACTGGTCAAGTATGACGTCAGCCATGCAAGGGCACTCCCAGTAATCCCAAAATGATTTTCCAGCCTATCAAGTAGAATATGATGATCCACTGTATCAAACGCAGCACTGAGATCTAACAGCAACAGAACCGTAGTGGTGTCTGAATCCATTGTAAGCAGAAGATCATTCACCACTTTATTGAGAGCCGTCTCTGTGGAATGATATTTTCTAACAGCAGACTGCAGTGGCTCAAAGAGATTATTCTCAGTAAGATAGTCTACGAGCTGCTGTGACACCACTTTTTACAGAAGTTTAGAGAAAAATCATAGATTTGATATCGGCCGATAGTTTGTCAATACACTAGGGTCAAGATTAGGTTTCTTAAGTAATGGTTTAATCACTGCAGATTTGAAACATTTAGGAACAGATCCAGAAGTTAAAGAAAGATGAATAATTTCCAGCACAGTCGGCCCAAGAGTGGACCACAGGTCCTTAAACAGTTTTGTTGGTATAGGATCAAATAAACAGGTTGTGCTTTTTGTTGATGTTACGAGTTTCGTCAGCATGTCTAGAGAGATACTATCAAATTCTGTAAATCTAGGTAATACCTCAGTAATGGCGCCAACCTCAATAGCAGGGTGTAGTGGCTGGATTAAGGCATGCTGGGATATGTTTAACCTGATGTCATCTATTTTCTTCTCAAAGTAATCCAGGAAATCTTGGTTGTCCATGAATAAGTGTTGCCACCGTGTCGAACAAGAACTTTGAGTTATGCTTGTTTTTGTTGATCAAATCAGAGTAATAGGTCCGCTTTGTGGCCAATAGTGCATGCATATCGTCTAAGATAGCATCACGCCACGCAAGGTGGAATACATCTAATTTTGAACGACGCGATTTCCGTTCTAGACCTCTTGCTTTATGCTTGAGGTCACGCAGGTAATCATTGAACCAAGGTGACTGTGATTTGGGGAAGCGCAGTTTCAACACAGGTGGCACAATCATGTCGAGTGTAGTTTTGAGCACTGAGTTTAAACTATCCACAAGTCTGTCTACTGACTGGGTATTTGTCAAAAGTGAGGCTAAGACATAGATTTTTCTTTACAAACTCGTTGCTTTGGTGCTGATTTTTTTTTGTTTTTGTCTTTCATCTCCTCATTTTACCTCGACGTCTGCAGCCAAGGAAAGGTAAGACGTTTGTCATGAAGAGGTCTCACTCTGTCCTAATGTCTTCTCAGTAAAACAATGACACAGTGAGCAGGTCTTTGTACTCACTTAAAAGTCTTTACTGTCGGTTGTTTCTTTCACTCATTTTGCTAAAACTCTCCAAACCTGACATAGTTTCATAGCAGGTAACTGTACTATTGTGTCTCGTCACGTCCTCTGGGTGCAGCGAGCGTCTGTTGCCATTCAGTGAGTGAGGATGACTTCCTGATTCTCCATCTGCACTCATGATAATTCAGTTTAATTTGCTCCATACTTTGATGTTATTCAATGTGTTCGGTGTAACTTGTGTGATAAGTGATTGAAATTCATGGCTTCCAACATCATCAGACCACACTGTGAAGATGGAGACCACCCGAGTAACCTTAGACCCAGAAAAAAAGAACAAAAGTCCCCAGACTATGAAGCAGAAAGATTTCTGGAGTGAGTTAGATGAGGTGGTGGAGAGTGAACCCAAGCATGTAAGGGTTGACTGATGAGATCAGACAGGTGTCTCCATGGACTATGATGTTTGCAGATGACACTGTGATCTGCAGTGAGAATACAGAGCAGGTTTACCCGAGTCCAAAGAGGTGGAGAAATGCTCTGGAGAGAAGGGGAATGAAAGTCAGTAGGAGCAAGACTGAGTACATATGAAGTGAAAGTAGATGAGTTTAAATACTTGGGGTCAACTGTCCAAAGTAAAGGACAGTGTGGTACAGAGGTTGGAGAAAGGTGGCAGGAGCGATTTGTGGTAGAAGAATATCTGCAAGAGTGAAGGGGAAAGTCTACAAGACAGTTGTGACAGACTTGAATCGCACCCTACCATACATAGCACATGTGAACTGTTCATGTTCTTCAAACAATATTACAGGAACATCCCATGAGTCTCCTCGTTTGGCCAAGGCATCTACAAAGGCTTCTGTGCTCTGGAGCTGTTTTATGAGCCAAACTTTCCCAAATCCTGGTGGTGTCACAGTGTGTGAGTGCATGAAGAGACAGTGCAGTGCACATGCTTTGACTATGTCCCCTGGCTAAGTCAGAGATGTTCAGGAGTCCTCTCTCATCCCCTGCACCGGGTCAAACAGAACGGTGATTTCAAAGTTGGATGCATGATGTAGCAGGTTAAACAACACGTCACTATTTGGGCTTCAGATATGTACTGTGCCATAACCCTGAGCCTGGGCATGGGCACAGTGCAGAACACTTCTGTTATCTGTTTCTTCCTGATCTGAAAACAGTTCTGGTAACTCTTTGTGGCTGTTTCCCCATCATCACTATACAGCGAGTAATAGCGGCCTTGCACCACCAATACCACCTTCCTGTTCACAAGCTTCGGTGCGAAGGCATTTGAGAACCAAACTTCACTGATCACACCCACAAGCTGAGACTTGTTCTGGCCACACATGCAGTCTGCTGGTTTCCTCGTTAATGGGCCACCGATGATCAATTTCTTGCTGGATCCATGTTGCTTTGTTTCCATATCTTTGATGGAGCCTTTGTAATACATATCAGTGCTAAATATGAAGCTTGTTGTCTCTGGCCCGCTGTCAAATATTCCATGGGAAATCAGTTATATCAGTATATGAGTTTTTAAGATGGACTTAAAGAGGAACAGATGTTATTTATTTGTTGGTCTGCTGTGAATGAGTTGTGGGTTTGAAGTGTCTGCGTTGTTTACTGGACAGATGTGAGATTCAAATGTGGCTGAAGACCTTTGACCTGTTTGACCTTTCTGTCCCACAGTGACACAGACGACATGGTGTTTGAGGAGTTTAAGAGAGCCTACCTGAAAGGCGTGATTGGAGATGATGACGAGTCGCCCACTGAGGTATAAAGGAACCATGTTGGCTGACATCAGCCAATTCCAAAATCTGGGTGTTGCTGTAGTGCAGCCAGGGACCAGATTCCCAGAAAGACACAGTTTGGCCAGTTGAGACAGAGGACATGTCTCCATGACAACAACATTATATGGTTCAGTCTGAAAAAACATCAGATACTGATCTCAGGACACTTCCCTGGTGGACAAGACATGATATTGGCCACCACCCTCAGGACAATCTTTATGTGTTGACTGGCGCTAATACTAAGATTCAAGGTTATGCAAGGGATAGATGAAACCAATACACAAATTGAAGATGACACCTGTCGGATCTGCAAGTCACTGTGTGTTGCTGCATCCACTGCGCTGTAGAACCACCCTGAGTTCTGGATGCAACCAGGCAGGCATACAACTGGTCCATCCCCACCGCTCCAAAGTAACCATCAATCTGCCGCACGGAGGTGACGTGTGTGCGTGTCGCTCACCTTCTCCAGCTGCTGGGGTCCTCAACACAGTTGTAGCTGACAGTGATCCTCCTCATGTGAGTCTCACCAACCCAAATTTTAACACAAAGTCATTCCAGCTGGACCCAAGGATCCTCCAAAGAGACCTGGTACCAAAGACATTCAGTCATCACCTTAGGTCACTGGTTAGATTCCAAGTCTCCAACCACACTCTGAGATAGGAAGCATCAGGAATCTGAAGACTTGGACCTTGGTTCTCCTGCAAAGACATAGCCAGACACATTTTGTTCTCAGTCATCTCTTGATCTCAAAGGGTGAGGACTCAGTGGTATGAATAAAAATAAAACAGAGCACTAAGCACTCAGGAAAGAAGGAAAATTAGAGTATTAATACTAAATTATCTACAGATGAGAGACCCAGGCTATACAGGGAGAAGGATGCTGAGGATGGAGCCACCAGGCAGGAGGGGAAGAGGGGGGCCAAAGAGAAGGTTTATGGATGTGCTGAGGGAGGACATGCAGGTGGTTGGTGAGATCTGCTGTGGCACCGCCTAATGGGATGAGGAAGGAAGATGATGATGATCAAAACTGTCAACACAAAATATACTTTCGGATCAGGACTATGACCAGAATGAATGTAACTTCTGCTGAAGGGGTTTGTGGTTGGCTACTAGCAAAACAAGACTCCAACAGCAGCGAGATGGAGCGGCTTTAACAGCGTAGAGCTGCATCTGTTGGCATGTGGACGGAAACCAGGGCACAGTGGGGTGTGTGTAACCCTGAGACACCAACTACTTGACAAACATTTTTTGAAACAGTTGATGGGAGTGGTCTTGTCTTGTTTTTATGACTGACTTAAAACTGTATTGATCTGTTACTGGAACAATTTGTATTCTTGTAAGTCATTATCTTGCAAAACTAGATCACCGTATCACTATCCCAAAAAAAAAAAAAAAAAAACTCCAGGGATTGTGGGGTTGTTGAGCAGAAGATGTTCATTTTTTTTTTTTTTCTGGCCAAACTGTGTCACTTGTAGAAAGTTTCATAGCTCATGTATCGTTCAGATGCTTGTTAAATGTGTAATAAACATAAAATGACTCCAGACTCATTTTTGACAAACGAAAATGATAATGTGACATTTTAAAGAGAAACAAGTTCAGACAACCCTCTGTCTCATTTATTATGTATTTCTAACACACCAAGGTCATAAAAGCCATGTCAGAGGGGTGGCCGCTTAGACCAAACTACTAATAACAGAGATCAAACAAGAGCTAACTGAGACTTCTGATGTCCACCGATCCGGATCACCTCCAAAATTCAGTTGTCTTTCTTGGCCTATTATCTATCTGTGGTGAGAATCAGTGAAGTTTTCTCGGATTCGGCCAAAACAGTGGGTCACCTCTCTGAGTCTGGTCTGCTTGACGTTTCTTCCTCAAATCATCAGAGGGAGTTTTTCCTTACCACTGTTGCCTGTGTTCTTGCTCGTGGGGTTAGTAAGGTTAGCCCTTACTTGTGTGAAGCACCTTGAAGCAACTTTGTTGTGATTTGGTGCTACATAAATTAAAATAAATTCAAATTGGACTTCCGGTTTGAACATCACCGTGATGGTCACACTCTGAACAAGCTCCCGGAAAACCAGAGGAATTAAAATCTTAACCCCGTCAAGAAGACACAATTATGTCCCTACAGGAGAATAAGTAAGTGCAATACACCTGAAAACAAAAGCTTTGAAGTGATATTAAAGTGGGAGCCTGAACTCACTGAAATAACATTAATCATCGCTTGACGCAAGGATGCGCACTGAAGAACCCCTCCACACTTTGTGAGACAATGCGGACAAGTTAGATATGGCCGATTTGGACGTGATAATACAGGAAATAAGAGGCTTTCGCCAAGAAAATAAAGAGCACTTAAGGAAAATTAAAGCTGAATTCTCAAAAGGTGAGCGTTAGACTGGATGAGGTTGAGGGCAGGATGGACCTAGAGAATCATACAAGAAGAAAGAACATTCGCATTTACGGTGTACCCGAGGGAACGGAGCGCGACTCAGCAACAATGAGTGACTTTATCAAGAAGCTGCTGTGTGAAGCTTTGGAGTTGTCCCAAAATTATCTTAATGTATGCACTGAACACGCGACAACCCTCTGCTCATTATACATGTACATGTACTGTACATTTCAAAAACATATAGTGCAGGAAATGCTAATGCTAAGCTATTTACAAAACAATCACATGTCAAAATAAGATGCAGCACAAATTATTTGTGCCACTCAAAAAAAAAAAAAAATCCTGTCCAACACAACACAGAGAGGCACATCGCAGGCCTGACACCTCCACGGTGTGTCACTCCTCTTGTTGTCCACTTGAAGGCACCGTTGGCACCTCAATCTCCTTTTGTGGCCTTCTGGTGAGGATCTGTGCCTGCCACAATTGGCACAGGAACATGGTTCTGGCTCCTGTTCTGTGGAACACCTGTCTTGTCTGTGCCACACAGTTGGCACACCAGCTCCACCATATGTGTGTGCTCCTTCTGTGTCCTCCCTCTGGGGCATCCTCACCTGTTCTCCCTGTATGTGCCACATGCCCCAAACTACGTTAGCCAGGTCCATGAACAGTTTGGGACGACTCGTGTAAAAATTGTCCATGTAAATGTGGTACTGTACCCAGTACCAAGCGAGGATGGCTGGATCAGGTTCATGACCACATCATATGACAGCCCATGCTCACTTGTGGTCACAGTCTTGCCAGTGTAAATGATGAACTTGAGTATGTAGCTACAGTGAGGAAAACAAGTATTTGAACACCCTGCGAGAAGGGATTTTGGTCCACTCCTCCATACAGATCTTCTCTAGATCTTTCAGGTTTGGAGTTTCAGCTCCCTCCAAAGATTTTCTATTGAGTTCAGGTCTGGAGACTGGCCAGGCCAATCCAGGACCTTGAAATGCTTCTTATGGAGCCCCTCCTTAGTTGCCCTGGCTGTGTTTGGGGTCATTGTCATGCTGGAAGACCCAGCCATGACCCATCTTCAATGCTCTTACTGAGGGAATCTCGCAGTACATGACCCCATCCATCCTCCCTTCAATACGGTGCAGTCGTCCTGTCCCCTTTGCAGAAGAGCACCCCCAGAGTATGATGTTTCCACCCCCATGCTTCATGGTTGGGATGGTTTTCTTGGGGTTGTTCTCATGCTCTAAACATGGTAAGTGGAGTTGTTTCCAAAAAGCTCTATTCTGGTCTCATCTGACCACATGACCTTCTCCCATGCCTCCTCTGGATCATCCAGATGGTCACTGGTGAACTTCAAACGGGCCTGGACATGTGCTGGCTTGAGCAGGGGGACCTTGCTGCCCTGCAGGATTTTAAACCATGACAGCATCATGTGTTACTAATGTAATCTTTGTGACTGTGGTCCCAGCTCTCTTCAGGTCATTGACCAGGTCCTCCTGTGTAGTTATGAACTTTCTCAGAATCATGCTTACCCCACAAAGTGAGCTCTTGCATGGAATCCCAGACTGAGGGAGATTGACAGTTATCTTGTGTTTCTTCCACTTTCTAATAAATAATCATAACAGTTGTTGTCTTCTACCAAGCTGCTTGCCTGTTGTCCTGTAGTCCATCCCAGCCTTGTGCAGGTCTACAGTTTTGTCCCTGGTGTCCTTAGACAGCTCTTTGGTCTTGGCTATGGTGGACAGGTTGGAGTGTGATTAATTGAGTATAATTGAGAATAAGAGCGCTTTTTAAAGAAAAATTAACAGGTCTGTGTGAGCCAGAATTCTTGCTGGTCCATAGGTGTTCAAATACTTATTTGCAGTGGTGGGCACAGATAACCAAAAAATTAACTTTGATAACAGATAATCAGATAACTTAAAAGTTATCTTTGATAAAGATAAACCGATAAACCACCCAAAAATGTATCGGAAGTTACAGATAACCGATAAATTCCAGTGTTGTCTCTGGTACATTTGCAATTACTAAGAAGCTGAAATTGACTTTTAACACGATCACTTTTGAAAGCATCAAAAGCGACAAAAGACCCAAAGAATGAGCCAGTATTTCCATGTTTGACCATGCTGCCCCCTGTAGGAAGCTGTACAGAAGAATCCTGAGAGTACCCACAAAATCAGCTCTCTACTAATCATAATGCTCCGGTCAGGCGGAGGTCTTGAAAAATAAAGTCATACTAACTTATGGTTTTGTGAAAATACTGATAGAATAACTCCATTAATGTCAATTCTGTCATTTGTACAAAGTTAACATATAACATATATCTTTTAATGTTGAATAATGCACTAATTCTGAGGTTTTGGAACAAACACAGACTGCAAAGCATTCTGGGTAAAAGTGCCTCTGCTAAACACTGATTGGTTCAGTCATTCATTATGTAAACCAACACGTTAATCTGACATGTGTCGTGTGTTGGTTTAAAGATAAATGTGCTTTTGTAAAATATTCCATTTTTATTTGTAAAAACAGGCATTTTTATGGAGCCCTGGAAGTGTCATCGCAAAATGTTTTGCATGTGGAATGTGTGCACATTTTATTAGTTATTTATTAGCACCTTTTATGATGTTGTAAAACGTGCACTCAATATTAGTAAGTAAGTAAGTAAATTTATTTATATAGTGCCTTTCACAGACATAAGTCACAAAGCACTTCACAGGTTAAAATGCAATAATAAATAATAAAAACATAGATAAAACAAAGGACAAGGTTAACAGTTGGTCAGTTCTGAAAAGCCTTATCTTAACACATAAATGTTAGCTTTACACTGTGCGTGTTTTTGCCATTTTTCAGATGATTTTTCATTCGTGCGAGAATTTTTTGGACCAAGTTTCAGGTTAATCGCGCGTCCTGCATCATGTAGTGGAGTAACAAGCTTTAACATCTCACGACCACCTCCTGCTGCTGAAGAGCTACAAGCATCCAACCGCGGAGCTGTGTTGTAATGTTTTTTTTTGTTGTTGTTTTGTTTTTAAACTTAATTTGTAAAAAAAAAAAAAAAAAAAGCCATTTGCAAAGCCAAAAAGTTGATTTGACCACCATCTGATAACACTGCCATCTACTGGTACCCAGACGCTTAGTACTTGGGGCGAATACTGCCATGAACACTACTGGCCAATAGATGGCAATAGCGGTCTTGAAAACTTGCCAAACAAAATTCCAGATAATCCATGTCTGCTACATTTAAGATGCGTGGAATTTAACAAACACAAATACAATAACATCTATAAACCCAGAGAATATATTCAAGAGAGTTTTAGACACTAGAGTTTAATGCTGTTGTCCGTGGAGCCTGAACAGAGTGTCTGAAATGCATTTGTCCTGTCGTGGTCTATGCTACCCATAATGCATTGCTGCCGGGCACAGCATGTGCTCACAAAACCTTAAAAATTAACACATTACTTTAAAACGAAAACATATATCTGATATTTTCACTTTATAAAACTTCAGACATGACAGTAATTTTAAATAACTTGTCCAAAATGAGTAGGTTAAAATTTGAACCATAAGTTAAAAATGTATGCCTCTGGATGACTTGGGTAATTTTGCGATTATATCAGTATGGTGTTAAAGGAAATGATTTTTTTTTGGGGGGGGGGGGGTCACCAGTTCTCCTTTGCCTACAGAGGATAGAGTGGTTTCTTCTGAAAACAGCTCTCTTCTGTTTGCAGAGGGTAGAACAATATACCTATTAGAAAACTTTTAACAGGTAAGTGTCAACTGCTTTTAAGTTTTAATAATGTTTTTCACTGTTCAGCTTGGTTTACTATGCTATCGGTCTAAAAGTTATCGGACGGCAATTCATCGGAAGATAATTAGTCCGATGATGGTTTTTAAAGTTATCTAAAAAGATAATCCGATAATGAAAACATTATCTTCGATAATTATCAGATTATCGGAAGTGTGCCCACCACTGCTTATTTGCAGCAGTAACGTACAAATAAATTATTAAAAAAAAATCATACATTGTGATTTCTGGATGTATTGTTTTTTTTTAGATTTTGTCTCTCACAGTGGACATGCACCTAAGATGAAAATTTCAGACCTCTCCATGATTTCTAAGTGGGAGAACTTGCAAAACCGCAGGGTGTTCAATACTTATTTTCCTCACTGTATATATATATCAAAAGGTCATCGGCATAAAACAGCACCTTATGGGATTTATTTCCCCAAGTGATTCCTTTAATATTGCCCTCTGCTCTCAGAGCTCTTCTACCAAGCTGCTTGCCTGTTGTCCTGTAGTCCATCCCAGCCTTATGCAGGTCTACAGTTTTGTCCCTGGTGTCCTGAGACAGCTCTTTGGTCTTGGCTATGGTGGACAGGTTGGAGTGTGATTGATTGTGTGTGAACAGGTGTCTTTTATACAGGTATCAAGTTCAAACAGGTGCAATTAATACAGGTAAAGAGTGCAGAATAAGAGGCTTCTTAAAGAAAAATTAACAAGCCTGTGAGACACAGAATTCTTGCTGGTTGGTAGGTGTTCAAATACTTATTTGCAGCAGTAACATACAAATAAATTATTAAAAAATCATACATTGTGATTTCCGGATTTTTTTTTTTTTTTTTTTAGATTATGTCTCTCACAGTGGACATGCACCTAAGATGAAAATTTCAGACCCCTCCATGATTTCTAAGTGGGAGAACTTGCAAAATCGCAGAGTGTTCAAATACTAATTTTCCTCACTGTATTACTTGAAACAGCCAACACAAAAAGTTTCATGCCCCATTTTGTTGGCTTGTCTTTCAAATATAGAGTCATTCCAGTTTCCTGACAAACCACCCACAGTCCGTGAAACGTGGCCCCCACCTTTCCTCCACCATCACACTCAGCACTGGTTCCCCTCAAGGCTGTGTCCTGAGCCCCCTCCTGTTCACCCTTTACACGCATGACTGCTCTCCAACCCATCCCACAAACACCATCATAAACTTTGCGGATGATACCACCATGATTGGGCTCATCTCAGGAGGGGATGAGACTGACTACAGAGACGAGGTCAATTGACTGACAGCGTGGTGTTCAGCTAACAACCTGCCGCTGAACACCACAAAAACAAAAGAAATAATCCTGGACTTCAGGAAGGACAGGGCTGACCTAGCCCCGCTCTACATCCAAAGGGTCAGCTCCATCAGGTTCCTGAGAGTACAGCTCTCTGACAGCCTCTCCTGGACTGACAACACCACAGTGGTGGTGAAGAAAGCCCAGCAGCGACTCCACTTCCTGAGGGTGCTCAGGAGAAACACTCTGGAGGAGAAGCTGCTGGTGTTGTTCTACAGTGCCAGGGGATCACTGGCTGCTCTCTGCCCAGCCTGGAAGACATTGCCAGCTCTTGTTACCTCAGCAGAGCTGCCAGCATCAGCAAAGACACATCCCACCCCAGCAACCACCTGTTTGACCTACTACCCTCCGGCCGATGGTATAGGTCAATCAAAACTAGGACAAACAGACTCAGGGACAGCTTTCTCCCCAGAGTGATCACTGCTCTGAACAAAAACAAATCACTCTAATCCGCACCTTCAAGTTTCTTGTGTAATATCTGTAAACCATGTGCAATATGATTCCACAGTTGTATATAATTCTTGTTTTACATTTTACTTGGCCAACATTTTATTTTATCTTATGTTTATATTAGTTGTACATATACTCTGAATAATTTACCATTAAATTTCACTATCTTTTATTGGGCTAAAAATTACTCGCACCACAGAAAGCACTTTTTGGAGTTGCACTCAAACCTCGTTGCAATCAATCAATCAATTTTTTTATATAGCGCCAAATCACAACAAACAGTTGCCCCAAGGCGCTTTATATTGTAAGGCAAGGCCATACAATAATTATGTAAAACCCCAACGGTCAAAACGACCCCCTGTGAGCAAGCACTTGGCTACAGTGGGAAGGAAAAACTCCCTTTTAACAGGAAGAAACCTCCAACAGAACCAGGCTCAGGGAGGGGCAGTCTTCTGCTGGGACTGGTTGGGGCTGAGGGAGAGAACCAGGAAAAAGACATGCTGTGGAGGGGAGCAGAGATCAATCACTAATGATTAAATGCAGAGTGGTGCATACAGAGCAAAAAGAGAAACACTCAGTGCATCATGGGAACCCCCCAGCAGTCTACGTCTATAGCAGCATAACTAAGGGATGGTTTAGGGTCACCTGATCCAGCCCTAACTATAAGCTTTAGCAAAAAGGAAAGTTTTAAGCCTAATCTTAAAAGTAGAGAGGGTGTCTGTCTCCCTGATCTGAATTGGGAGCTGGTTCCACAGGAGAGGAGCCTGAAAGCTGAAGGCTCTGCCTCCCATTCTACTCTTACAAACCCTAGGAACTACAAGTAAGCCTGCAGTCTGAGAGCGAAGCGCTCTATTGGGGTGATATGGTACTACGAGGTCCCTAAGATAAGATGGGACCTGATTATTCAAAACCTTATAAGTAAGAAGAAGAATTTTAAATTCTATTCTAGAATTAACAGGAAGCCAATGAAGAGAGGCCAATATGGGTGAGATATGCTCTCTCCTTCTAGTCCCTGTCAGTACTCTAGCTGCAGCATTTTGAATTAACTGAAGGCTTTTTAGGGAACTTTTAGGACAACCTGATAATAATGAATTACAATAGTCCAGCCTAGAGGAAATAAATGCATGAATTAGTTTTTCAGCATCACTCTGAGACAAGACCTTTCTGATTTTAGAGATATTGCGTAAATGCAAAAAAGCAGTCCTACATATTTGTTTAATATGCGCTTTGAATGACATATCCTGATCAAAAATGACTCCAAGATTTCTCACAGTATTACTAGAGGTCAGGGTAATGCCATCCACAGTAAGGATCTGGTTAGACACCATGTTTCTAAGATTTGTGGGGCCAAGTACAATAACTTCAGTTTTATCTGAGTTTAAAAGCAGGAAATTTCAATGCAAATTACAATGACAATAAAGGCGATTCTGATTCAGATTCTGATTCAGATTTTTGCCTTTGTCACCACCATCCTTTCATCCACTGCCAGCTCCCTCCTCAGGTGGTAATAAGCCTGGCAGGCACTGAGGATGTCATCATAAAGAGGCCTGACTCAAAACAGTTTGTCATGACTTGCTGTTCCCTTTTTTCTATAATTTTCTACATCCTTATCTGGATCACTTAGGTGGATGTTCTAGAATATCCATCTAAATCTGTCTCTGGACAATACTTTCGCTGGAAAGGGCACAGACAAAATATTATTTTGTTTACAGCAGTCCTGGAGACTTGGCAGTGACACCAACAACATGTATATCAGCAGTCCCAAAAAATTCTACAGATCTTCCATTTCAATATCTGTCCAGTTGTGTTTTTTTCCCTAATGCATTGTTTTTTGCAGCAATTTTATTGGTGTTGGTGTAAATTGTTCTAATTGTGTCAGTTGCAAAAAACAAAAGAAAAAGGTCTTTTGGACTTTGGGTGGACCCTCTCTTCAGATCTCCATGCGCACATTGGTCGATCCACCTGCTTTGGTTGCTCCTCCAGAACAAAAGAGGGATCATCTCTTTCTGCACCAGAATCCTCACTGTCTGTTTTAGACTCTGAGTCTCAGACAAAGCGTAGGATGTAAAAATAAGCTTTATCTCAAAAACAGTCCAGGGTCCGGTACACAGAAAGCCAGGCAGCGTGGCAAAGGTACAAATAAGTACAAGGCAAAAATATGTGGTCAGAAACAGGCTGGGGTCAAATGGCATGGAAAGACACAATATCAAAGGATGAGGCAAAGGGCTAAATCCGGGTAAGAGAACGCATTCATAAACACTGTGAGGCAAAATGAGACAAAAGCAAGGCTGGAACGAAGATACGAAAGATCAACAAGCTGGCACTGCAGTGAGGAAAGTGCAGGGCTTAAATTAAAGGTGATGTATCAAGGTGCACGTGTAATCGAAGGTACTGGAAGGAAGTGTGGCCTGGTGAAGCAAAGAAACAGGAAGAGAGGCAAGAGCATGAGTATGTGAAAAACAGCAGATCAAAAGCAAGAGAAATCAGTGACTGAAAAAAACAATGGTGAAAACATAACATGCCCGAAGACCAACAAAAGGAAATGTGAACAAAATAAAGGGGCAAACTAGGAACTAGAGAGACAGATCTAAAAAGAGAACAAGAACAGTAAAAGACTATAATCAAAACTAGAACTGAAAATGGCAGAAGTATGAAAGTTATGATAAACACAGAAAAATAGAAAATACTATAACCCAAAATGAGAAAAAACTGAACAATGGCTGAAGTATTGTTGGGAAGGTGTCGTGACACGGACCCACAACAGGGGGCGCTAAGGAACGGACAATGGATAAACCAACCAGTAACAATTTAATGTTGTGAAAACACACAACGGAATACAGACAGAGATATGGATTGCCAATGAGACACCAGGTGACGTGTGGGCAGGCTCGAAGATAGAAGACCTCTGGCGAGAGAAGAGCCGATTCCCACACAGCTTCCACCACCAGCGGGCCTGAAGAACACCGGAGCCACCAAGTCCCGAGTCCCCAGGTGGCCTCTGCCTTCGGCTGTCGACCCTGGTACTGCTGGCAGAGAACAGAGAAAATCCAGGTGAGTGTGAATCCGCACACTCAGTAGTCCACTCACAGTCAATGTTCTTTTTGGGAGGGAGCACCTCCACCTCCAATCACACACTCGTGCAGCTCCTGTGTAACCACTTATCTGCTACGGAGCGTGATGCGAAGTCGTCGTGGTCACGCCCTTCTCCAGCTCCGATAAGAACACCACAGGGCAAGCGGCTGCAAGGAAGAGTTATGTTAGCAGAGAAAATTACCACAGAGAAGAGTACCTCTTGGTTGCTGATTTCTCGGTGGGGAGGTGGAGTTGTAGTCCGGCTTTTATGGTGATGTGGTGAATGAGTGACAGCTGGTGCTGATGATGAATGACAGCTGTCACTCTCCGTTGCTCCGACGCCCTCTCGTGCTTGAAGCCCGCACTCCAAGCAGGGCGCCATCTGGTGGTGGTGGGCCAGCAGTACCTCCTCTTCTGGCGGCCCACACAACAAGTATAAATGTTATAATAAACACGGAAAAATAGAAAATACTATAACCCAAACGAGAACAGAACTGAACATGGCTGAAGTACAAATGTTATAATAAACACTGAAAAATAGGAAATACTATAACCCAAAACTAGAATAGCACTGAACATGGCAGAAGTATAAATGTTATAATAAACACAGAAAAATAGAAAATATTATAACCCAAAACTAGAATAGAACTGAACATGGCAGAAGTATAAACGTTATAATAAACACAGAAAAAGAGAAAATACTATAACCCAAAACTAGAATAGAACTGAACATGGCAGAAGTATAAACGTTATAATAAACACAGAAAAAGAGAAAATACTATAACCCAAAACTAGAATAGAACTGAACATGGCAGAAGTATAAAAGTGAAACCAACGCTGAAAATAAGATAGCAACACAAACTATTTGAGTGACCACAAAATAATGAACAGAAACAAAACCAGAGCCTACATTGAAACAGATAATGTAATGAATGACAAAACGCAAGATAAACGATAACCGAGAACAACACAAATGGTAACAGGAACATAATCAGATACATCAAAACCAATGAGAGTGAAGAGGAGCATAGAAATGGAGAGAGATAAAACCAAGGGGTGAATTCATAAAGCAGACCTGGGCAGGGCAAAACCTGACAAAAACACAGTGAGAACGACTAGTCAGGTATGACATCAACCACGCAAGAGCACTCCCAGTAATCCCAAAATGATTGTCCAGCCTATCTATTCACAGAGAACATTCTTGGAACACAGACCTTGGACAAGTTCAAACATGGCTAACCTTGACCTATTTTAAGAGGTTCAGAGGTTAAGTCACATTCTGTTTCAGTCTGTAAAATTTTGTTTTTGAGTGGCGGGCATGACAGAGTAGAGCTGCACTGTGATGTCAGTTGCTGGTCTCTCCAAAACCGCTTTGTTTTGTGTGTTTATACTTTAGCACATACAGTCGAACCCAACGACTATTTATCGGGACAAACTTCCCAGAGTTGGGTTTCGATACTTCTTCCGTGACCTACAGACCCTTGATCTGTAGAATTAAACCAGCCACCAGGTTTGGTAAGGTTGGACGTTACTTGTGTGAAGCACCTTGCAGCAACTTTGTGAGGATCAGCACCTCTAAATCTGAGGCCATGGTTTTCAGCAGGAAACCGATGGATTGCCTACTACAGGTAGGGAATACGGTCCTGCCCCAAGTGAAGGAGTTCAAATACCTCGGGGTCTTGTTCACAAATGAAGGGACAATGGAGCATGAGATTGGCCGGAGAATCTGCACAGCAGGGGCGGTGTTGCATTCGCTCTACCGTACTGTTGTGACGAAAAGGGAGCTGAGCCAAAAGGTGAAGCTCTCAATCTACTGGTCAGTCTTCGTACCTGCTCTCACCTATGGTCATGAGGGTTGGGTCATAACTGAAAGAACTAGGTCACAGGTACAAGCGGCTGAAATGGGCTTCCTCAGGAGGGTGGATGGTGTCTCCCTTAGAGATAGGGTGAGAAGTTCAGTCATCCGTGGAGAGCTCGGAGTAGAGCTGCTGCTCCTTCCCATTGAAAGGAGCCAGCTGAGGTGGTTCGGGCATCTGGTAAGGACGTCCCCTGGCACTTCCCTAGGGAGGTGTTCCAGGCGCGTCCATCTGGGTGGAGACCCCGGGGAAGACCCAGGACACACTGGCCTGGGAACGTTTCAGGATCCCCCAGTCAGAGATTGTCAATGTGGTCTGAGGCCCCCTGCTGGAGCTATTGCCTCTGCGACCTGATCTTGGATAAGCTGTTGAACATGAGTGAGTGCGATTAAGTTAAATTCTTCCACACCTCCGGAGATTCTATGCATTCCCAAGTCCACTGGATTCACCATCCTGCTGCTGAGGAGATGCCAACACCGGAGAGAGAGGAAGCAGAAGCGGGGGAAGCGAGCTGGCCTGCGGGCTAGGCTACAGGTGAACCCACACAAACCAGCGCTTCCGAATCTGTTTCTTGCCAATGCTAGGTCTATCGTCAGTAGGTCTATCATCAACACTGATTGGTTGACTCATTCATTCTATGTAAAAACCAACACGTTAATGTTAGGTGTGTGTTGGTGTTTACATATAAATGTGCTTTTGTAAAATATGCCTTTTTTATTTGTATAAAAAAGCCATTTGCAAAAAGCCAAAAGTTCAAGTTGTGATTTGACAACCGTCTCATATAATCAGGGTCAAAATAAATAGTACACTTCCATCTACTGCCGTCCAGACACTTATACTGCCATGAACACTACTGGCCAGTAGATGGCAGTAGAGACCGTGAAACTTGCCAAAGCAAAATTCCAGCTAATCCGTGTCTGCTACATTTAAGATGCATGGAATTTAATAAATGCAAACTGAATTTCAGACATATTATATATATATTACTCTGGAACAAAGATGACAGACAGTGTTTGACAAAGCAAACAGGAATCGATTGCAATGATTCCAACTGAAAATAATGGAGAAGTGAAGCAGCAGGGCTAGCGGGAACGTCTTTTCAATTGGGACCCGGGACTTTCATCACGCTACACATCTCCCCACCATTTTTGACTTTGTCCCGAAGTCACAGGTGCATGTTAGCATACTCTGTGACCCACATCCTGTTCGTGACGCCAGATTGAAGCAGCAGGACCTTCGTGGCCGGGGCGACGGTGGGGATCGAACCCACGCGGCTCGCACAAAAGACCGTTCCTCTACCAGGTCAGCCAAAGGGGAACTCCCCGTTAGCCAAGCTAGTGGGAACGTCTTTTCAATTGGGACCCGGGACTTTCATCCCGCTACAGAAGCAACCTGGGCTTCTTCTGGCATTTTTACATAAAACAAACACAATAACAACATCTATAAACCCAGAGAATATATTCACAAGGGTTTACATACAAAGTTTATATACAAAGAGTTTAATGCTGTTGTCCGTGTGGAGCCTGATCAGAGCGTCTCAAATGCATTTCTCCTGTCGTGAATGTACTGAGATAACCCATAATGCACCTGGACACAGCATTTCCACACTAAAACCTTCAAAATTAGTGCATTACTTTAAAACTAAAACATATATCTGATATTTTCACTTTATAAAACTTCAAACATTACGTTAATTTAAATAACTTGTCCGAAATTAGTTTGGTTAAAGTTTTAACCAAAAGTTAAAACTGTATGCTTCTTGATGACTTGGGTGATATTGCCAGCATATCAGTATGGGGTCAAAAGAAATGAACTTTTTTTTATTTTCTGTGACCAGTTCTCCTTTACCTGCAGAGAATAGAGCAGTTTCTGTTAGAACCAGCTCTCCTCTGTTTATGGAGGATAGAACTGCGCATCTACTACAAAACATTTAACAGGTAGGTACTCAACTGATTTTAGACTTAATAAATGTTTGTAACTGTTAAACTTTGCACCACATCTGCAAAAATATGTTAGCCGTCTAAAAATTATCAGACCAAAACTTATCGGAAGATAATTGGTCCAATGATGGTTTTCAAGGTTATCTGAAAAACTAATCCGATAATGAAAACATTAGCTTCAGTCATTAGCAGTTAGCGGATTAGCAGAACTGTGCCCACCACTGTGTAAAATGTAAATAAAAACAGAATACAATGATTTTCAAATCCTCTTCAACCTATATTCAATTGAATACACCACAAAGACAAGATATTTAATGTTCAAACTGATAAACTTTTTTGTTTTTGTGCAAATATTTGCTCATTTTGAAATGGACGCCTGCAACACGTTTCAAAAAAGTTGGGACAGTGGTATGTTGGACTATTTTTTCACGCACTTGTTCACAAAGTGGTGATCCTCACCCCATCTTTGCTTGGTAACGGCTGAGACTTTTGGAGATGCTCCTTTTATACCCAAACATGACACTCACAATTCATGTCCTCAGTTCCCAAAGGCTTATTAGTGCAGCAGATAAGCAAAAAAACACTTCACTTAGTGCCAAAAGCATAAAATTTGGTATATGTGCTCAATATTACCTTCTCTTGTGAAAACATTAGATGGCCACGCAAAATTTCAATATGGCTGCCATTTTTCAAGATTGCCACCAGTTTTACAAATTTCTGGCATTTTTGGTGAATATATATGAATTGTTGTGTGGGCCGCCTGAAGAGGAGGTACTGCTGGCTCACCACCACAGGGCGCCCTGCCTGTTGTTGGGTTTCAGGCACCAGAGGGCGCAGTCGCCTCGCAGGAGCACCAGGAGCACCTGAGCTGACAGCTGTCAGTCATCGTTCATCATCACATTACAGTAAATAATGTAAAAAAATTACAGCTTGTGCAAAATAAAGCTGCACATGTGGTGTTGTGGCTTTAGGACGAGTGTGGATACAATGCATAAGCGCCTCTCTTAGCTTTTGGTGAGGGACAGATGGCTATATGCAAAAGGAAACTTTTTAAGAAATATTATTACAACTCAGATACCGTCTGTCCTTTACCAACAACTGCCTTTTAGTAAGGATACTCATTTTTATCCAACCAGGCATGCCAAAGGACTGTGTTTCATTTTGCCTAAATGTAGAACAAACCAGAGTCAACGGACAGTGATGTTTCGAGCCATGAGAGAATGGAATCATTTAAGGGAATTGAGCAGTGGACTGGGTTTTAAAAAGGAACTTAAAACGTATTATGTGAGGCAAATGGCTGAAGTATTGTGATGTATTATGAATTGATTATGAATGAATTTATTCTGAATGTATTATGAATTTTCATTATGATTTACAGGCCTTAATGGAAATCTATTATGTTATTGTACTGAAACTGTGATTAAAACATGAATGGACCCCAGGAAGAGTAGCTGATGCAGTTATACTGCAGATGCTAAAGGGGATCCAAATAAATAAATAAAATAAAATAAATAAATCACATCACATCCATAAAAGCCTGGGAGAGACACCATAACTCTGCCGAGTTATCTGCTTACCCTAAAGGTAAACCAACTTAGCCGTTCTGTGCCGTACGCACATGTTTGTGCAGCAGAGCTTTTTGCATTCATTAACCTTTTGTACACTTGCAGCTTGTAGCCGAGTTTGTGGAAGTTGGAGGAGTGTTGGCGGCTCCGGTGTGTTGCAGGTCTCCGTTGGCGGTGGAACCTCGTGGGTCCCAGCTCTTCTCTGGTTAGGCGTCTCCTACCCTCGGGCCTGCCCACGCGTCACTGAGTTTTGTGATTGACAGACTAAAAGCATATTTGGTTGTTTGTGCACATTTGCAGAATAAATTGTTATTTATTCGGACTTCCTATTGGCCGTTCATTTACACCCCCTGGCGTGGGTCAGTGTACTTCACTTTCCCAACATGAATATGGTACTTCATTTATCAATCAATCAATTTTATTTATATAGCGCCAAATCACAACAAACAGTTGCCCCAAGGCGCTTTATATTGTAAGGCAAAAGCCATACAATAATTACGTAAAAAACCCCAACGGTCAAAACGACCCCCTGTGAGCAAGCACTTGGCAACAGTGGGAAGGAAAAACTCCCTTTTAACAGGAAGAATCCTCCAGCAGAACCAGGCTCAGGGAGGGGCAGTCTTCTGCTGGGACTGGTTGGGGCTGAGGGAGAGAACCAGGAAAAAGACATGCTGTGGAGGGGAGCAGAGATCAATCACTAATGATTAAATGCAGAGTGGTGCATACAGAGCAAAAAGAGAAAGAAACACTCAGTGCATCATGGGAACCCCCCAGCAGTCTAAGTCTATAGCAGCATAACTAAGGGATGGTTCAGGGTCACCCGATCCAGCCCTAACTATAAGCTTTAGCAAAAAGGAAAGTTTTAAGCCTAATCTTAAAAGTAGAGAGGGTGTCTGTCTCCCTGATCTGAATTGGGAGCTGGTTCCACAGGAGAGGAGCCTGAAAGCTGAAGGCTCTGCCTCCCATTCTACTCTTACAAACCCTAGGAACTACAAGTAAGCCTGCAGTCTGAGAGCGAAGCGCTCTATTGGGGTGATATGGTACTATGAGGTCCCTAAGATAAGATGGGACCTGATTATTCAAAACCTTATAAGTAAGAAGAAGAATTTTAAATTCTATTCTAGAATTAACAGGAAGCCAATGAAGAGAGGCCAATATGGGTGAGATATGCTCTCTCCTTCTAGTCCCCGTTAGTACTCTAGCTGCAGCATTTTGAATTAACTGAAGGCTTTTCAGGGAACTTTTAGGACAACCTGATAATGAATTACAATAGTCCAGCCTAGAGGAAATAAATGCATGAATTATTTTTTCAGCATCACTCTGAGACAAGACCTTTCTAATTTTAGAGATATTGTGTAAATGCAAAAAAGCAGTCCTACATATTTGTTTAATATGCGCTTTGAATGACATATCCTGATCAAAAATGACTCCAAGATTTCTCACAGTATTACTAGAGGTCAGGGTAATGCCATCCAGAGTAAGGATCTGGTTAGACACCATGTTTCTAAGATTTGTGGGGCCAAGTACAATAACTTCAGTTTTATCTGAGTTTAAAAGCAGGAAATTAGAGGTCATCCATGTCTTTATGTCTGTAAGACAATCCTGCAGTTTAGCTAATTGGTGTGTGTCCTCTGGCTTCATGGATAGATAAAGCTGAGTATCATCTGTGTAACAATGAAAATTTAAGCAATGCCGTCTAATAATACTGCCTAAGGGAAGCATGTATAAAGTGAATAAAATTGGTCCTAGCACAGAACCTTGTGGAACTCCATAATTAACCTTAGTCTGTGAAGAAGATTCCCCATTTACATGAACAAATTGTAATCTATTAGATAAATATGATTCAAACCACCGCAGAACAGTGCCTTTAATACCTATGGCATGCTCTAATCTCTGTAATAAAATTTTATGGTCAACAGTATCAAAAGCAGCACTGAGGTCTAACAGAACAAGCACAGAGATGAGCCCACTGTCTGAGGCCATAAGAAGATCATTTGTAACCTTCACTAATGCTGTTTCTGTACTATGATGAATTCTAAAACCTGACTGAAACTCTTCAAATAGACCATTCCTCTGCAGATGATCAGTTAGCTGTTTTACAACTACCCTTTCAAGTATTTTTGAGAGAAAAGGAAGGTTGGAGATTGGCCTATAATTAGCTAAGATAGCTGGGTCAAGTGATGGCTTTTTAAGTAATGGTTTAATTACTGCCACCTTAAAAGCCTGTGGTACATAGCCAACTAATAAAGATAGATTGATCATATTTAAGATCGAAACATTAAATAATGGTAGGGCTTCCTTGAGCAGCCTGGTAGGAATGGGGTATAATAGACATGTTGATGGTTTGGATGAAGTAACTAATGAAAATAACTCAGACAGAACAATCTGAGAGAAAGAGTCTAACCAAATACCGGCATCACTGAAAGCAGCCAAAGATAACGATACGTCTTTGGGATGGTTATGAGTAATTTTTTCTCTAATAGTTAAAATTTTATTAGCAAAGAAAGTCATGAAGTCATTACTAGTTAAAGTTAAAGGAATACTCGGCTCAATAGAGCTCTGACTCTTTGTCAGCCTGGCGACAGTGCTGAAAAGAAACCTGGGGTTGTTGTTATTTTCTTCAATTAGTGATGAGTAGTAAGATGTCCTAGCTTTACGGAGGGCTTTTTTATAGAGCAACAGACTATTTTTCCAGGCTAAGTGAAGATCTTCTAAATTAGTGAGACGCCATTTCCTCTCCAACTTATGGGTTATCTGCTTTAAGCTGCGAGTTTGTGAGTTATACCACGGAGTCAGGCGCTTCTGATTTAAAGCTCTCTTTTTCAGAGGAGCTACAGCATCCAAAGTTGTCTTCAATGAGGATGTAAAACTATTGACGAGATACTCTATCTCACTTACAGAGTTTAGGTAGCTACTCTGCACTGTGTTGGTATATGGCATTAGAGAACATAAAGAAGGAATCATATCCTTAAACCTAGTTACAGCGCTTTCTGAAAGACTTCTAGTGTAATGAAACTTATTCCCCACTGCTGGGTAGTCCAACAGGGTAAATGTAAATGTTATTAAAAAATGATCAGACAGAAGGGAGTTTTCAGGGAATACTGTTAAGTCTTCAATTTCCATACCATAAGTCAGAACAAGATCTAAGATATGATTAAAGTGGTGGGTGGACTCATTTACATTTTGAGCAAAGCCAATTGAGTCTAATAATAGATTAAATGCAGTGTTGAGGCTGTCATTCTCAGCATCTGTGTGGATGTTAAAATCGCCCACTATAATTATCTTATCTGAGCTAAGCACTAAGTCAGACAAAAGGTCTGACAATTCACAGAGAAACTCACAGTAACGACCAGGTGGATGATAGATAATAACAAATAAAACTGGTTTTTGGGACTTCCAATTTGGATGGACAAGACTAAGAGTCAAGCTTTCAAATGAATTAAAGCTCTGTCTGGGTTTTTGATTAATTAATAAGCTGGAATGGAAGATTGCTGCTAATCCTCCGCCCCGGCCCGTGTTACGAGCATTCTGACAGTTAGTGTGACTCGGGGGTGTTGACTCATTTAAACTAACATATTCATCCTGCTGTAACCAGGTTTCTGTAAGGCAGAATAAATCAATATGTTGATCAATTATTATATCATTTACTAACAGGGACTTAGAAGAGAGAGACCTAATGTTTAATAGACCACATTTAACTGTTTTAGTCTGTGGTGCAGTTGAAGGTGCTATATTATTTTTTCTTTTTGAATTTTTATGCTTAAATAGATTTTTGCTGGTTATTGGTGGTCTGGGAGCAGGCACCGTCTCTACGGGGATGGGGTAATGAGGGGATGGCAGGGGGAGAGAAGCTGCAGAGAGGTGTGTAAGACTACAACTCTGCTTCCTGGTCCCAACCCTGGATAGTCACGGTTTGGAGGATTTAAGAAAATTGGCCAGATTTCTAGAAATGAGAGCTGCTCCATCCAAAGTGGGATGGATGCCGTCTCTCCTAACAAGACCAGGTTTTCCTCAGAAGCTTTGCCAATTATCTATGAAGCCCACCTCATTTTTTGGACACCACTCAGACAGCCAGCAATTCAGGGAGAACATGCGGCTAAACATGTCACTCCCGGTCCGATTGGGGAGGGGCCCAGAGAAAACTACAGAGTCCGACATTTTTTTTGCAAAGTTACACACCGATTCAATGTTAATTTTAGTGACCTCCGATTGGCGTAACCGGGTGTCATTACTGCCGACGTGAATTACAATCTTACCAAATTTACTCTTAGCCTTAGCCAGCAGTTTCAAATTTCCTTCAATGTCGCCTGCTCTGGCCCCCGGAAGACAACTGACTATGGTTGCTGGTGTCGCTAACTTCACATTTCTCAAAACAGACTTGCCAATAACCAGAGTTTGATCCTCGGCGGGTGTGTCGTCGAGTGGGGAAAAACGGTTAGAAATGTGAAAGGGTTGGCGGTGTACACAGGGCTTCTGTTTAGGACTACGCTTCCTCCTCACAGTCACCCATTTATCACTCATACAGTGTAGTAATGTGTAGGAGAGTGATCCAATACATCACAAAGTAATTTATTTAGCATTCTAAGAAAAAAGGCATGAAATATTGCTGCCACAAATTTTTTTTTTTGCTTATAACTTAGTTGCTACAAGAGAAAATGACGTGTTCATTTTTTTCTTCAAGCCTCCACTTGAAAAGCCAAAGAAGCCAAAAGTGTTAATTGAACAAAATATTGTGTGCATGGAAATAACAATAACTAATATGAGAAAACAGTATCCAAATGGCATTGACGTGGTATCAGTGCACAATTTTTGACACTGACTGCTGAAGGATATGAACAACATCATAGTTCCTGTAAGCAAAATAGCCCCACAAATAAGTAATAAATGCACAAGAAGAACTTCCAAATTTGCAAAACAATATGAGTGCACATTACTTCTGTGTAATGTTCATCCTTTTCTTAGATATTTGTGATGGAAATTGTGAAATATTAGACTTGTGAGAACAGTAAAAAAAAAACCCTCCTACGAGTAAACCACTCCTAAGATTAACACAAGAGTAAAGTACTAAGCTAAAATTCACAACAGTTAAACTATAAACTAACAGAAGTATTAAAGAAACGGGAGGGGGGGTTGTCGAACTAGCTAACGCAAGCTAACTGCTAGCAAAAATGCCAATCACTCCTAATGGCCCAGTCACACGGCACAGGACGATTCCTGAACGAACGGAAAAAGTAAAAAACGTCACAGTTCGTTGAGAAAAGGTGGATGAAAGAGTTTTATCACCGAACAGTCTGCGAAGCAAGAGGGCAAAAGGGACAAAAGAGGAAATAAACAAAACTGAAGCTAACGATCTCGAAGCTTTAAATGAAACGCACCTTGAGCCACAGCTGGAGCAGTGTGTGTCTGCATCTCTGAGTTCCAGGACTCGGTGTTGGTACGGAGCTGGGAGTCCTGGAGAAACTGCAAACAGAAGCTGTGAAGATCTGTGCGCATGGTGGACCACCTGCTCTGGTTCCTCATCCGGAACAAAAGAGGGATCATCTCCATCATTATCAGAAACAGTGTTGCCAGATTGGAAATATGCAACTATCGTACCAAAACCTCAAAATTATTGTATTTTGGGAGAAATTATCGTACACAAACAAAACGCATACAACATAGGTATTTTAGCGTTTTTTTTTTTTTTATTTCCAATGGTGACGGGGGAGGGCTAAGCTATGTATGTGCGCATGTGCAGTCAAAACAGGTCAGTTGCAGGTCAGTTGTCTCGGGCCCAGGGAGGGAGGGGCAGGGCCGAGAATTGGGAACTCATTACTTTGTATGGAGAAGGGGCGGGCTTTCAAATGACTTTGTCCCCGGGCCGACCAAAGCAAGCAGCAGTCCTGTGTGTGGTTTGTCTTTGATGCTGTTGTCACATGTACAGAAGGACTGGATTGTCATTCCTACACTCATATTGTTATATTTAATAAAAAATAATAAGCGCACGCAGGAGCTGCCGCTGATGCTGCATGCAAGTACCGTCGGAAATTACACAACTTTTTTGTTGTTTCAAATTCAACAGTTGCTTGTGGCAAAATAATTAATTATATCCACACAAAAGATTAATTCTGGCCTCTGTAAGGTGCCTGAGCCCATTGAAGCTGCCCCCCCCCCCCCCCCCCCCACACACACACACACACATAAAAAAAAATCCAAGCAAGCAGGCTGAGTTTGCCCTGTAATTTCCAACGGTACATGAACGCAGCAGCAGCCTCAGCGCTCACAAACCGGCTTCTGCGCTGTGTGAAAACATTCAACTGCTCCAACAAAGTCAAATTAAACAATAACGTTACAAAAACTACACAAACGATTAAAAAATGTCAAGAACGACAGCAAAACGAAACACAGACGAACTGAGGTTTTCGTTGCCCTTCGTTCAAATTTTTCAACAGTTTAAAAATCCTGACGAAGTGCCCCCTGCAGGAACGAAGCTGTGCGAAGGTTAAACGATGTCAACGACAGTCAACGAAAGTCCAGATTTCTTGTTTCGTCAGGGCTTCGTCACCCTTCGTTAAGTGCCGTGTGATTGGGCTTTAAGATTTACACTGGAGTAAAATGATGACCTAAAATTCACAGCAGTTAGACTGAAAAACTAACAGAAGTATTAAACAGGTAAAAAAGAAACAGCTATAAAAGTAACGGCGGGGTGAGTCGACCTAGCTAGCGAAAGCTAACTGCTAGCGAATGCTAACCGCTAGGGATTCACAACAGGTTGTTGTTGTTGTTCATTCAGCTGCTCCTGGTTTTGTTCGGGGATGTCGCCACAGGGGATACAGCCCAATCCGCATTGGTAATTGGCACAGGTTTTACGCCGGATGCCCTTCCTGACGCAACTCCAGTTTTACCTGGAGAAACACACACACAGCCGCTGGTGCTCCAAAGAGGTCTCCCTTCCAAGTGCTAACCAGATCCTGCTCTGCTTAGCTTCTAAGATCTGACGGAATCAGGCTGACACAGAGCAGGCCAGCTGCAGGGATTCACAACAGGACTGTAGTTAAATAAGATTCAGAGTAGATACACTTAACAACCAGAAGAGTGCTAAACAGAAATAAAAGAAACATATACAACCGTGTAAAGTTTGGAAGAGCATCACAACAGCAAACAATCCAATGGAAGCCACTGGTACGGTAGAATCCATTTTCACTTCAACAGTGGCTGGTGCAACGACGTGACAGTGATCCAACAGCTGCTTTTCTGATCTGGAAACTTTTTTTATGAACTGCAAACCATTCTACTTGCCCCGTGAGTCACCTCATTCATTCTGGTCGGTGTTTGGGTATGTTCAGAAAAGATGGACTGGAATGTGTTCAAGACTACCACCAACAGCCTGGATGAGTACACAGATGCTCTGACTTCATATATCAGCTTCTGTGAGGACTGCTGCATTCCATCATGAACCACAGTGAGGTATAACAATGACAAACCCTGGTTCAGTCCTAAACTCAGACAGTTGAGGACACAGAAGGAGGAGGCTTTCAAGAGTGGGGACAAGGTCAGGTTTAAAGTAGACCTGCATTGAAATAAATGTGGTCAGATCTCAGAAAGAAATAGCTGATATGTATTTATAAGACCCTTATGAATGCAGTAAAGTAAATCTGAAAACCCAAATTTGTAATTCAGCAAAGAAATCTTCATTTAAAAATGTCAAATTTGCAGCTAAAATTTGGCCCTCAGCGAAAACTGTTTGTACATCTGGGTCATTGCAGTGACGTCCGGCAGAAGACGGAGCGCTCGGGCCTTCAGTCCGATCCCGCATTGAAATTGATTTTATCTGTTAGTAATGTTATTGTTATACACATCCTGGTTTCAGCATCCAAAAGTAACCTGCAATGAATGTGAGATACAGCTCTGCATGCTCAGATCAGCGGCGACATTGACAGCGGGCGACGTTCTTCCCCGACGCCTCGCTCTCTGCCTCCGCTGCGCTTACTGAGTCTAAGTGCTCGGTAAACGCCGAAGCGGGCCACTCACATCGCCCCGTGTCTGCTGTGCAGCCGGCACCACCTCCCTGTCTACTGAATGGAGGTGCAGCCAACTTGGCAGAAGTCCAGAGACTACTCTCGCTGTTTTGATGCAGAGCGCCCGGTGACACCTGTTGCTGCAAGGACAGACTTCCTGCGGCAAAATCCGCAGCGCCGCACGTCTCGGTAATCGGAGCCGCAGAGCTCCGTGGCCGCTGAGAGAGGTTTATATATTTTTAATGACTTGGATTCTTTGCAGGTCCCGCCTCCGTACCCCGCGACGGTAACACCGGAGGCGAAAGACAGTAGATTTTCAATGTGACACCACTCAATCAAACGGGCGTATGAAAAAGTCCCCCAAAATAATTTTCAAGCACAAATAAAAGAAATGTGTACTCACCAAACGTGCCGCAAGACAATATGAAGTTTTAAAAAAGTAGATCCTTCCATATAAGACAAAAAAAAAGGTGCAGATGCAAACTGACGTAAATCCACAAATTACAGTTGGCGCAATGCATGCTGGGATAGGGTCTTTTCCCAAATGTCTCAGCAGCATCCCGGATGTGATGACAGTTTTGCGGAGGGCTAAATTTTAGCTGTAAATTTGTCATTTTTAAATGAAGATTTCTCCATTGAATGACAGATCTGGACTTGCAGATTTACTTTACTACATTCAGAAGGATCTTATGTGTAAATATGTCATTTTTTGGTCCAAAGATCTGACTGCATATATTTCAATGCAGGTCTACTTTAAAGAGTCAAAGTACAGGTTTGGGAAGGCAGTCAGGGAAGCTAAGCTACTCTGATGAACTCCAACATCAGTTCTCAGCCAACAACTCCACTTCTGTCTGGAAAGATCTCAGACAAATCACCAAGTACAAACCAAACGTTCCCCACTTTCCCAAGGACCCACATTTAGCAGACCAGTTGAATGAGTTTTTCTCCAGATTTGAAAGACAATGGAACAGTCCTGCTACCATTCCCAATGACAACCACCAGCTCAAACCCACGCCTCTCTATATTCATGAGATAGATGGCAACAGGCTCCTCAAGAAACAGGACCCACACAAAGCAGCTGGACCAGACTCTGTCTCCCCATCCATGTTGAAGGACTGTGCAGACCAATTGTCCCTGGTGTTCATAGACATCTGCTAACTGCTGACACGCTGAGAAGTCAGACTGTCTCACTGTCTCTCTGTATGTCACAATTAAAATGGTCAAACACTTTAGTTATATGAACTTAAATTCCATAGTTTAGCTGATGTTCATATTGTACAGTGTTTTTTTGTCAACAGCTGTATGTGTGTGTAACGTGTGTCATGTGCTGAGCGATCACAAAACGGCTGCAAAAAAGGCACCAGGTGAGGCACGCAGTTCTCCTGCCTCATGTTAGGGGGCACTAGTGATCACGGGGATTCTTCTTGCAGCAACTTCTCAGCTGCAGAATAAGTGACAGCAAACTACAACTTACAGTTAGCAAGTTAACAACAGCGGTCCAATTATTTTACTTTCAGAATGGAGGGTTACATATCCAAACTGACACAATTTTTTAAACAGGACTTTCAATTGAAGCAGGAGGTAATAATTAAAGGAAGAGCAAAGAGCTAAAAGGTTTATTTCAAGACTGCAGGACAGAAGAGCAACTCTTTTCAAACGGAGTGGGACATACGTAAAGTCTGGCTGTGTGGACGTCCAGCAAGAAAACACCTGCTGCCTTCTTTTTTCAACTTCTGACTGTCTGGACTCAGATGGGAAATTGTGATCTGAAGAATTTTCTCGTCAAACATGAGTGGTCGACCGCTCACATTCAAAGCCAGAAAGGATGACTTTCTCCCCTGGCAGTGATCTCCACAGAGACAGAGAGACTTTAAAACTGAAGGACGATAAGGAACACTTACTAACAAGGCATCGATGCTTTTGTTCAGAAGGAGCAGCACATGTGGGATTCATTTATAAGTAAAGGTAAGACCATAATAACATTTTTTTATTAGATGTGCTTTTTTGTGCTACAGTTTGCATGTGTAAAGAATGCTGATGAGATTTTAAACATAACCCATTAACTGCTGTCAATCAAACGGTGAATAAGCTACTCTGTTGGTTCATATCATACTCTGGTTCATATCTTTGTAAATTAGACATGCTTCACCTCACAGTGTTAGTGTCATTAGCAGGGAAAATGTAGAGATTGTCAGTAGCTACAAATACCTGGGCACTGTGATTGATGATAAATTGAAGTTTGACCTGAACACTGATAGCATTGTTAAAAAACGGTAGCAAAGAACTTACCTTCTGAGGAAGTTGAACTCTTGTAATGTGAGTAAAACTATTTTAACCAATTTTTATTGTTCTTTTATTGAAAGTTTATTGGCGTTTTCTTTTATCTGTTGGTTTCAATCCGTCTGTGAAGGACAAAAACAAACTGCAAGGCATTGTCAAAACCTGTTCTAAAATTACAGGCGTTAAATTGAGAGACTTGCAGTCGCTGTGGGAGCAACAGGTGCTGAGTAAAACAAAGTGTCTCCTGGCTCAGCTGCTCCATCCTTTGACTCCAGAATTCATCTTGATGCCTTCAGGGCGTCGTTTTTATGTTCCAGCTCAGAAAACTAATCGTTTCTCAAATTCCTTTGTGCCTTCTGCTATTAAATTGATGAACCTAAGGGGACTGTTTTTTTTTTTTTTAATGTCGTATAACTTTTATTGTTCCACCAGAGTTCCACTTGTAACTGAAATGGATGGTAGTATGTTGTGCATATGTGAGAACTGTTCTGGAATGCTGCAAACGAATTGTCCTCTGGGATCAATAAAGTTTTCTGAATCTGAATCTGAAAACTGACTGTGGTGAAGTCAGCGCCTCACCAGCCATCAACCTCACCGCATGTCACTACATACAAGGTACTCACAACACACTGGGGGATTAAAGACTTTGCCCAAAGGCCCTTAGTGATTTTCCAGTCAGACTGGGAATTGAACCGAGGATACTCTGGTTTCAAACCAAATGCTTTAACCACTAGACCATCACCTCCCCTATCATCTCGTTGGGACACTGACCCTGCTACAGGACAAGCTCTCACAGCTTGGCATGCCCGATTCCACCTGCAGGTGAATTACTGATGTCCTGTCAAACAGGATACAGCATGTGAAGCTGGCAGGGCACATCTCAGACACATGGTCCATCAGTACTGGATCCCCATGAACAGCTGCACCTCCAGTCACCAGTCTCTGAAGCTTCTGAAGTTCGCAGATGATACAACCCTCATCTGACTCATCTCTGATGGGGACAAGTCTGCCTACAGATGTGAGATCGACCACCTGGTGTTCTGGTGCAGATAATACAATCTGGAGCTCATTGTCCTCAAGACAGTGAAGATGGGTGCTGATGTTAGAACCCAGCCCCGGCCACCCCATCACCCTGTGTGACTCCCCAGTTGCCACTGTGGAGTCCTTCCGTTACCTGAGGATCACCATCCCCCAGGACCTCAAGTTGGAGCTGTACATCAGCTCTCTCTTCAAGAGAGCACAGCAGAGGATGTAGTTTCTGCGGCAGTTGAGGAAGTGCAACCTGCCCAAAACAATGATGAACTTCTACACTGCCATGATTGAGTCCATCATCTCCTCCTCCATCACAGTCTGGTACGCTGCTGCCACTGCTAAGGACAGGAGCAGACTGCAGTGTATCATCCACGCAGCAGAGAAGGTGATCGTCTGCAGTCTGCCATCCCTACAGGACCTGTACACCTCCAGGGCCCTGAGGACAGCAAGGAAGATAGTGGCCTATCCCTCTCACCCAGGACACAAACTTTGTTACCCTCCCCTCTGGCAGATGGCTGAGGTCCATCAGGACTAAAACCTAAAGACACAAAAACAGCTTCTTTCCACTGACAACTAGATTTAAAAATAATGCCAGAGACCCCCATTTATCCTGCCACCCCACTTATACAAAGTACAGGTTGGCCATCCCTGCATTGAAAGCTACTGTACACCTGTATACCGGTTTAATGGTTTATGTTATATTTATTTGACAGTGAATATAGTTTTTCCTTTTTGACTCTTCTTACAGAAGTATTTTTTTTCCTTCCTTTTTGTTTTCTTTTTGCTTATGCACCAACAGCACCAGATCAAATTCCTTGTATGCAGTGGTGGGCACAGATAACCAAAAAATTAACTTTGATAACAGATAATCTGATAACTGAAAAGTTATCTTTGATAGAGTTAAAACAATAAACCACCCAAAAACGTATCAGAAGTTACAGATAACTGATAAATTCCAGTATTGTCTCCTGTACACTTGCAACTACTAACAAGCTGATTTTGAGTTGTCACACCACAATTGCTTCTGAAAGCATCAAAAGCAACCACAGACCCAAACAATGAGTCAGCACTTCTGTCTTGAGCATCCTGCCCCCTGCTGGAAGCTCCAGTTACTACATGGCTTCTAGCAAAAAAGCAACTGAGACGAGCCGTAAAGCTCAACTCTCTACTCAATCACAATGCTGCCATCAGCCCGAGGTCTTGGAAAATAAAGCAGTGCTGAGTTATGGTTTGGTGTATAAATGCTCGTAGCTTGGGCCGAGGCGGAGGATTAGCAGCAATCTTCCATTCCAGCTTATTAATTAATCAAAAACCCAGACAGAGCTTTAATTCATTTGAAAGCTTGACTCTTAGTCTTGTCCATCCAAATTGGAAGTCCCAAAAAACAGTTTTATTTGTTATTATCTATCGTCCACCTGGTCATTACTGTGAGTTTCTCTGTGAATTTTCAGACCTTTTGTCTGACTTAGTGCTTAGCTCAGATAAGATAATTATAGTGGGCGATTTTAACATCCACACAGATGCTGAGAATGACAGCCTCAACACTGCATTTAATCTATTATTAGACTCAATTGGCTTTGCTCAAAATGTAAATGAGTCCACCCACCACTTTAATCATATCTTAGATCTTGTTCTGACTTATGGTATGGAAATTGAAGACTTAACAGTATTCCCTGAAAACTCCCTTCTGTCTGATCATTTCTTAATAACATTTACATTTACTCTGATGGACTACCCAGCAGTGGGGAATAAGTTTCATTACACTAGAGGTCTTTCAGAAAGCGCTGTAACTAGGTTTAAGGATATGATTCCTTCTTTATGTTCTCTAATGCCATATACCAACACAGTGCAGAGTAGCTACCTAAACTCTTTAAGTGAGACAGAGTATCTCGTCAATAGTTTTACATCCTCATTGAAGACAACTTTGGATGCTGTAGCTCCTCTGAAAAACAGCTTTAAATCAGAAGTGCCTGACTCCATGGTATAACTTACAAACTCGCAGCTTAAAGCAGATAACCCGTAAGTTGGAGAGGAAATGGCGTCTCACTAATTTAGAAGATCTTCATTTAGCCTGGAAAAAGAGTCTGTTGCTCTATAAAAAAAGCCCTCCGTAAAGCTAGGACGTCTTACTACTCATCACTAATTGAAGAAAATAAGAACAACCCCAGGTTTCATTTCAGCACTGTAGCCAGGCTGACAAAGAGTCAGAGCTCTATTGAGCCGAGTATTCCTTTAACTTTAACTAGTAATGACTTTCTTTGCTAATAAAATTTTAACTATTAGAGAAAAAATTACTCATAACCATCCCAAAGACGTATCGTTATCTTTGGCTGCTTTCAGTGATGCCGGTATTTGGTTAGACTCTTTCTCTCAGATTGTTCTGTCTGAGTTATTTTCATTAGTTACTTCATCCAAACCATCAACATGTCTATTAGACCCCATTCCTACCAGGCTGCTCAAGGAAGCCCTACCATTATTTAATGCTTCGATCTTAAATATGATCAATCTATCTTTATTAGTTGGCTATGTACCACAGGCTTTTAAGGTGGCAGTAATTAAACCATTACTTAAAAAGCCATCACTTGACCCTTGATTTTATTACAGAGATTAGAGCATGCCATAGGTATTAAAGGCACTGCGCTGCGGTGGTTTGAATCATATTTATCTAATAGATTACAATTTGTTCATGTAAATGGGGAATCTTCTTTACAGACTAAGGTTAATTATGGAGTTCCACAAGGTTCTGTGCTAGGACCAATTTTATTCACTTTATACATGCTTTCCTTAGGCAGTATTATTAGACAGCATTGCTTCAATTTTCATTGTTACGCAGATGATACCCAGCTTTATCTATCCATGAAGCCAGAGGACACACACCAATTAGCTAAACTGCAGGATTGTCTTACAGACATAAAGACATGGATGACCTCTAATTTCCTGCTTTTAAACTCATAAAACTACTTGGCCCCACAAATCTTAGAAACATGGTGTCTAACCAGATCCTTACTCTGGATGGCATTACCCTGACTCTAGTAATACTGTGAGAAATCTTGGAGTCATTTTTGATCAGGATATGTCATTCAATGCGCATATTAAACAAATATGTAGGACTGCTTTTTTGCATTTGCGCAATATCTCTAAAATTAGAAAGGTCTTGTCTCAGAGTGATGCTGAAAAACTAATTCATGCATTTATTTCCTCTAGGCTGGACTATTGTAATTCATTATTATCAGGTTGTCCTAAAAGTTCCCTGAAAAGCCTTCAGTTAAAATGCTGAAGCTAGAGTACTGACGGGGACAAGAAGGAGAGAGCATATTTCACCCATATTGGCCTCTCTTCACTGGCTTCCTGTTAATTCTAGAATAGAATTTAAATTTCTTCTTCTTACTTATAAGGTTTTGAATAATCAGGTCCCATCTTATCTTAGGGACCTCATAGTACCATATCACCCCAATAGAGCGCTTCGCTCTCAGACTGCAGGCTTACTTGTAGTTCCTAGGGTTTGTAAGAGTAGAATGGGAGGCAGAGCCTTCAGCTTTCAGGCTCCTCTCCTGTGGAACCAGCTTCCAATTCGGATCAGGGAGACAGACACCCTCTCTACTTTTAAGATTAGGCTTAATACCTTCCTTTTTGCTAAAGCTTATAGTTAGGGCTGGATCAGGTGACCCTGAACCATCCTTTAGTTATGCTGCTATAGACTTAGACTGCTGGGGGGTTCCCATGATGCACTGAGTGTTTCTTTCTCTTTTTGCTCTGTATGCACCACTCTGCATTTAATCATTAGTGATTGATCTCTGCTCCCCTCCACAGCATGTCTTTTTCCTGGTTCTCTCCCTCAGCCCCAACCAGTCCCAGCAGAAGACTGCCCCTCCCTGAGCCTGGTTCTGCTGGAGGTTTCTTCCTGTTAAAAGGGAGTTTTTCCCTTCCCACTCACTTCCCGTCCCAAATGCTTGCTCACAGGGGGTCGTTTTGACCGTTGGGGTTTTTCTGTAATTATTGTATGGCTTTTGCCTTACAATATAAAGCGCCTTGGGGCAACTGTTTGTTGTGATTTGGCACTATATAAATAAAATTGATTTGATTTGATCAGTGTCTCAAATGCATTTTCATGTCGTGAGCGTACTGAGATTACCCTATCACCCATAATGCACCTGGACACAGCATGTCCCCCACTAAAACCTTAAAAATTAGCGCATTACTTTAAAACTAAAACATATATCTGATATTTTCACTTTATAAAACTTCACATGTGATGCTAATTTAAATAACTTTTCTGAAATTAGTTTGGTTAAAATTTGAACCATAAGTTAAAATTGTATAACTCTGGATGACTTGGGTGATATTGCCGTCATATCAGTATGGGGTTAAAAGAAATTAGTTTTTTTTTTTTTTTTTTTTTTTGATCAGTTCTCCTTTACCTGCAGAGGATAAAGTGGTTTCTTCTAGGAGTAGCTCTTCTCTTATTGCAGAGGATAGAACTACACATCTGCTACAAAACGTTTAACAGGTAGGTGCTCAACTAATTTTAAATTTTATAAATGTTTATAGCTATTCAGCTTTGTTTACCTCAGAAGATAATTAGTGCGATAATGGTTTTCAAAGTTATCTGAAAAGATAATCTGATAATGAAAACATTGATAATTATCGGTTATCAGATTATTGGAACTGTGCTCACCGCCGCTTGTATGTAAGAACTTACTTGGCAATAAATTTGATTCTGATTCTAACCCCTAATGCCTAATTTGAATGAATGAAAGAATGAATGAATTTATTCAACACACACAAGTCCAGAATCAAAAAATTTACAAAGAAAGAAAGAAAATAATCCCACAGTGCACCCATGTGCCCAAAAGGGCATAGGCAGAAGCAAACGCTTGTAAACGCCCACTCCTTTAACCAAAAATAAAAAAATTATACATATGTATATAAAATTATACCCATCATAACTAATACAAAATATACATTGATCCATGAATTAGAATAAAAAAACATAAACATGCAAGCAGCAGTGCACCCCCCCCAAAAAACAGAATCAATAAACCTAATTTAACATGCTATAGCAAGTAATCAAATAATTTTTATAGAGCCTTCTAAAAGCAACCAAACTACCGAGTGATTTTATATTATCCAGGCAATTATTCCAAATATTAACACCTTTAACAGAAATACAATGACTTTTTACAATAGTAGAGAAGCTTGAATCTTCGACTGGACTGGGTTGCTTGACGTGAGGACGTTTTGCTTCAAATCACAGAAGCTTACTGATGTCCAGTCCATCACCCAGTCCAGTCGAAGATTCAAGCTTCTCTACTATGGAAACCACCTGGACAACTGAGAGCCTACACAGAGACTTTTTACAATAGTTCGAATCTTTGATTTCTGAAATAACAATGTTCCTCGTAAATTATAACTGGAGTCCCTCATTTTAAACAGGTCCTGGATGTGTTGTGGCAGAAGTCTATTTTTCTCTTTGAACATAATTTGTATTATGATGTATCAGCCAAGTCCCAAAATTTCAAAATATGCAAACGGACAAACAAAGGATTAGTTAGCTCACGATACGTTTTCTTACTCATAATTCTTATAGCTTTCTTTTGAAGTAAATATATGGGATTTATGTTATTTTTGTAGGTGGTTCCCCAAACTTCAATACAGTAGGTCATGTATGGAACAAGTAATGAGTGATGTAAAGTAACTAATGAGTGTTGGGGAGGAAGTCTTGTGCTTTATACAAAATGGCAATGATCTTTGACATTTTAAATATAACATAATTCATATTTATATGTTTTCTAAGGTAAATTATCCTCAGTAAAGACCCCAAGAAATTTAGTTTCATTAATGGGTTAAATTTCAACATTGCGTATTCGTAAATTTCTACATGCGTTCCTGGGGTTATTACCAAATATGATACACTTTGTTTTACCAAAGTGAAGTGACAATTTGTTAGAATAAAACCATTCCTTAAACTTCTGTAGTTCCCTCTCCATCGTGTCCAGAACCTGCCCCAAATGATCCCCACTACAAAACACAGTCACGTCATCAGCAAATAAAATACAACTCACAATCTTAGAAACCAAACATAGGTCATTGATATATATATATATATATATATATATATATATATATATATATATATATATATATAAAAGAAACAGCAAAGGTCCAAGGACTGAGCCCTGGGGCACCCTACAAGTGTCCCTCAAAAATTCAGAATTTATCCCACCCAAGTGAACATATTGATACCTGTTGGACAGATAAGTAGTTATCCAGTTGTGAGCCAATCCCCTGATGCCATACTTCCACAATTTATCCAATCGCAAGGCATTATCTTAGTATGCCTTCTGTAGCTCAAAAAAACAACCTGGTCTCACGGCAAGTCGTCATTCAGCAGCACGAAATATACATTAATCTATTGGTTCACGATATTGTGCCAAAAAGCACCTCATTTTCATCATGGCAGCTCTAATTCATTCTAATTCATTCCTTGATGGCTGCACAAAATTAAAAGTGAAGCAGGCGGGGTCAGGGGTGGTTATGGTTAGGGTTGGGGCAAGCAGTAGGGTTAGGTAGTGTTCAAATTCTGTACTAATTCACACCTGTATACACACACAGGCATTGGTGGTCATAACAGCTGATTAAAAAAAATCAAACTCAGACGTGTTCACTCAAAAATTTATTTTAACATATAAAGCTTCAAAGAATACAAAATATACACTTTAAGCCTGCATCTTTTGGCAACTTTATTTTTGGAAGCAAAGCAAAACTGCCACAAAACTTTCCAACTTGAAACATAATTTCATTTGTCAATTTCGCAATTTCTGAAACAAAGTTTAGTTATTATTTTTGCTTGATTTGCATTGCTTACATACTGTTTTCTTAGCAAACTTCAAAATCTATTCAACAACCCTCTGCAGCGAAAACGTACCAAAGTAAAAAAGTACCAAAACAAAAAGGTTTGTGCCAGCAACTTGCAATTCAAAAAAAGATGACCATCTTGTGACTAGACAGGAATTTAATCACGATTAAACATGCTTACATTTGAAATGTGCAGAAAATAAACTTTCTTCAAACAAATATTTCAAAACTAGCCCTACAGTATTTAATAAGAAATACATTATCTCAACAAGAGCACAGCGCTCGTAGAGCATAAACCTCTGACAACACTAGTTTCCAATTCCACAAATTTTTAACTTGGAAAAAATTTCAAGGTCAAATTCTTGTTAGAAGTGGCTTTTCAAAAACAAAAATAGAATAAAAACATAGCTCAAAAGGGCTTTTCAATGTTAAAATGAAATATCTGCTAAATCCATAATCTGGATCAGAACTGGATCAAATTTTGTGAGATGATAGTGAGTGTCAGTCTGCACCTCACTTTCAAATAGGAGAGTGTTTGGGGCATGTTTGATTAAAATGTAATTAAAATATATGTTAACTTTTCAATGTTAAAATCATATGTTTGCAAAATCCATAATCTGGACCACAACTAGATCAAACTTTGTGAGATGATAGTGAGTGTCAGTCTGCACCTCACTTTCAAATACAAGAGTGGTCAGGGCATGTTTGATTAAGATCCAGTATAAAATATACGAGGTCTATTAGACAATAAACCGACCCTTTTATTTTTTTTTTTAACTATATGGATTTGAATGACATGCGATTACACCAATCATGCTTGAACCCTCGTGCGCATGCGTGAGTTTTTTTCACGCGTGTCGGTGACGTCATTTCCGTGTGGGCAGGCCTTGAGTGAGATGTGGTCCCGCCCTCTCGGCTGAATTCCTTTGTTTCACACGCTGCTCGAGACGGCGCGCGTTGCTTTATCAACATTTTTTCTGGACCTGTGAGGAATATCCGAGTGGACACTATTCGAGAAATTAAGCTGGTTTTCTGTGAAAAGTTTAACGGCTGATGAGAGATTATGGGGTGTTTCTGTCGGTGTAAGGACTTCCCACGGAGCGGGACGTTGTGCAGCGCTTCCAGGCGCCGTCGTCGGCCTGTTTCGACCTGAAAACATCCTAATTTAAGGCTCAATTCACCCAGGACGTCGTGAGAGAACAGAGAAGATTCAGAAGAGGCCAGCATGAGGACTTTATGTGGACATTCCACTGTTTAAGGACATTTTTTAATGAAAGACGTGCGCGCAAATTCGCCGAGTCGTTTCCGTGACGACTCGGCGAATCTGTGTGCGCCGCGACAGGAAAAACACCTCCGTGTTAAAAACCATTTGTAAAATTCAGGCGGCTTTTGATGGCTTTCAACAAGTGAGTAACTGAGAAATTGTTTAACAGCTTGAGCATGTTCCAACTTGCCCGTTAAGATTTCCAACGGAGGTGTTTTTCCTGTCGCGACCCCCCGCGGTCGGGTCCGGCCCGACATGCGACTCTGCCCGCACGTTCTTTCATTACAAAATGACCGTTAACAATGGAATGTCCGAATAAACTCCTCAAGCCGACTTCTTCTGAAAGTTCTCTGTTCTCTGACGACTTACTGCGTCAACAGAGCCTGAAATGTGGAAGTTTTCAACTTGAAACAGCGAGACGCTGCCGCCTCGAAGCGCAGATCACCGTCAGGCGCCGTGGACCGTCCTTAAAGCGACACTACAGACCAAAATCTCTCATCAGCTGTTAAAATTTTTACTGAAAACCAGCTGAATTTATCAAATAGTGTCCACTCAGTTGTGCCTTACAGTTTTGAAAAAATTTTGATCAAACAAAGCAGCAGTCTCTGAGCCATTCCTAAACAATGAAAAAAAACGACGAGAGGGTGGACCACTCCTCACTCAAAGACTGCCCACAGGCGAATGACGTAACCGACAGGCGTGAAAAAACTCTTGCATGCCCACAAGGGTTCAAGCATGTCTGATGTAATCACACGTGATTCAAATCCATATGGTTTTTGAAAAAAATAATGTCGGATACTTTTCTTATAGACCTCGTACATTAAGTAGGATTTTCAATGTTAAATTTAACTGTCCACATGATCTGCAATGTGGATCACAGCCGGATCAAACTTTTGTCAGGTGATAAAGGATACCATCCTACATAATGCTCTCAAATATGAAAGGAATTTGATCTTTTTTGACAGTTCATTCAATGTTAAAAATAGGGATTTTTCCAGTTTTACAAGATTTTTCCTGACTTTGACCTATGATCTTGAAAATGTAATCACTTCTTGCCTATCGTGATATAAATCTTCAGTAAATAATTTCATAATGATATCTGTGGGCTCCAGGCTGTTCACAAACAAACAAACATGGGCAAAAACATAACCTCCTCCAACTTCATTGGCAGAGGTAATAATGGCCAAAATAAAAGTGCAGGCCTGTTTATCCTCATAAAAGAAGACAAAAAAAGTAACTGTGTAGATGGCTCTTTTATCAAGGCAATATTACCTACAATAGCGTTTAACTTTTAACAAATTGTAAATGTGTCAGAACACATATGGTCAGATTCCTGTGACTAGATGCACTTGAAGCAACTGACCACGAGGTGGCAGTAAGTACATCTCAGCCCTTACACTGCGTTGGTCCCTGTCTGCCGCTGGGGGCGCGCCTTCCCTGGTCCTCTCCGGTGGAGTGACGGCAGGATGGCGGAGGCAGGGGGACCGGAGACCACCGCTGCTGCCCGGTGTCCCGAAGAGTCGTCAGATAGCGAGCCGGACCAGGAACCCGGAACCCCGCAGAAACTGATCCGGAAAGTGTCCACGTCCGGCCAGATCCGCAGCAAGGTAGAGTGTTCGTGAGAGTGTGATCTTAATGAAGTGTTTATGGTGGTTTTCCGTCGGGCGGGGGGAGGCCCACTCAGAACTCCGTAAGAAAAACTCTCATTTTAACACCGAATCCCGCCTCAGCGTTCTGACTCGGTAAGACGGATTTTTTTTTTCTTTAAATAAGTTAACATTTATTAAGCGCATTCGGTCAGTGGTGGAAACACGGGGGCAGTTTGGCGCGTGTGATAAATGAATAGCTGTGTAAATCGGTGATATTTGCTGAAAATAAAGTGGAGGATTTTTGTTTGTGAACACAATCTGGATTTGACACTTTTAAACGGAGTCTATGTTCAAAGCCGAGAGAATTTTAAAGTAAAACAGCAGCTGCGCTAAAATTCTCCTTAAATTGAGGGGGGGGGGGGGGGGGGGGGGGGGAATTGTCACAATTTTTTACAGTAAGAATTAAAAAGTCAAGTATCTCGGCTTTTTTTTATTTTTTTTTTATCTATCTACACAATGTGCCCTTACTGTCAACCTTTGACCAAAAATAATAACAAACCCACATCTAAACGTTGACTTCAGCTCGGTATATTAAAAACCGGCTCCGTGGTGAAAATGTGTTGGATTTGCATCGTCCGTTACAGACCGGTATTTACAGGCTAGGCTAACTGCTGCTAGTCGGGGAGTCTCGGGCCCGCTGAAAAGCCTCGGCCTTTCCTACTGCTGCTTACCCGCCCCAGGAAGCCTGGATTCTGCGTGGCTTTGCTCTGCAGACCTGTTCTGTGTTGACCCTTATAACGGTCATGTGCATAAACATGTTACAATTTGCTTTTTCGTAATCTATTTGATCTGTATCAGTGTCAAATAGTTCATATTTTAATGCAGTGTTTGCGTGTACTTTTGAAGTGCGTTTGTCTGAGGATAAACTTCTTTGTCTTTCGGCTGTTCCCGTTAGGGGGCGCCACAGCAGATCAATCGTTTCCATCTCACCCTGTCCTCTGTATCTTCCTCTGTCACACCAACCACCTGCATGTCCTCTCTCAGCACATCCATGAACCTCCTCTTTGGTCTCCCTCTTCTCCTCCTGCCTGGTGGCTCCATCCTCAGCATCCTTCTCCTTATATACCCTGAGGATAAACAGTGAACTCAAACTAATCTGCTCTCCAGCTGCCTGCATCATGATGCATTCGGGAACGGGTCAAAGCTCACGGTTAACAAGCCCTTTCTCTTGCACGTTTGAATTCCATATTTCAGATGTGGTGTTTCCAACATCCGATTGAAATGCGTTCCATTACATCTGCACAGGAAAAGGACATCAAGCTCATTCCTGCAATATTTTCGTTCTTCATCTTGGAAGGGGAATTGTCATGATTTTGTGACCCACTGCAGTACTAAGAGTTATGGGCCTTTCACATTGAACGCGTCTGAAGCGTCAAATGCATCAAAAATCGGTCTAATAAACATTTGTATTTATTTACAGTGTCTGTTTTTCTGGTTGAAATGAGATATAAATAATCTACCAGACTTAAAAATAAATGTCCGAGGTTCCTTATGTTAAACAAGAAATGATCTAATCTGAAATAACAGGTGGTTTTAATTTACAGATGAAAGGTTTCTAAAGTACCATTTATTGATTTATTTAGCTATTTTAATTACAAGTGTTCTAAACTTTTTTAAACAGTAATCATAAATTTTGAGGTAACAAAAAACAAAAACAAAAACCAAAACATTTCCAAGGATTTTTCTTCAGAAAACTGCTCTATAAATGAGCAGTCCTGTGACACGTTTCTGTTTTATACAGATCAGTGGTCTCTGCCACTAGTCTTCCATGTTTTGGCCTGACGCGTCATTCCTATTGGACAGCGCGAAGGTATGTCACAGCTCAGAGCATCGAAAGTTGGATTGGGTTGAATTTTGACCGCGCCAGCCTGCCGACAAGCGGCAATGCACGCTCTCGTCAGAAGCGTCGGTTTAGCTTGGCTTTTGACCTGACGCATCAAAAAAGCAACGCGTCTCATTGAAAATAATGGTTTTTAGACGGATTTTTGACGCATTTGACGCTTCCGACGCATTCAATGTGAAAGGCCCATGATATCAAAGCCCACCACTCATATCAGGACCCGTCATCAAACCTTACGTACAAGAAAAAAATTAATGAAAGGGTAATTTTGTTTACTGCTCACTGTTAATCCTGATTTAAATGGCCATTCCATTGCATTTTTGCTTGCCCCCCCCCCCCCCCCCCCCGATTTACAAGAGTACACTTATTATTTTTTCCCCCACTGCTATTGATGCTGAGCTTTAAAGTGTAGGTGATACCAAAAACTCACTAAAATGATATGTTGATATTTAAAAAAAATCCTGAACAATCAAAGTCAATAAGTGCACAGGTGAAGGATAAACTACAGCTGTCTGAAGCCTGCACTCTATTTCAGCTCTCAGCCGCGGCTGTATTGTTGGTACATCATCACGGAACAGGACCTGTTGATTCAAACACAGATCAATTGTAAACACAGCGGAGGTCGAGCTGTTTTCAGACGATTTTTTTTTCTAGTGTGGAGCTTTTTTAAATCCATTCTGAAGGTTTTTCTGAAGAAGCTGTGAAGGACACAGACTGATGGTTTTGAGTCTTATTTAAACCACAATGAGGGAGAAGAAACCTTGTAGGAAAACTTTCAGTCTGACACCATTCTGTGTTCTGAACTCTGCCAATATTGTCATCACGGGTGATTATTAAAAATAAATAAATCATTTAAATAATGCAGTTGATTTCAGCATGTGGGTGGAGATGATAAACTGTTTTACTTTTTTTTGCCAGCTCTTTGATCGTAATCAACTGATCTGTGACATCAGAAAAAAAGTGATGAGGAAGTGTGGATTTTTTTTTCTTAGAAACAGGTACATACATTTCAAATCTGAAAAATGACACGAGGGACTGAAAATATGAGCTATTTTGAAAATAAATGTTCTCCTTCTTGAATATTCACCTTATTCAGCCCCGCCCACTTTTACAACAGAGGCATTTCCGTTTTTGTCTTAGGACGTCCGGTGAGAGGTGTTTTCAGTATAGAACAATGGAAGCTATTACACAGGTAGAAACAAAAACCTTTTTGAAAAGCTCAAAGGGATCGACTCACCCACAGGTCATAACAGAGTGGCAAGAGGACATGAAAAAGTCGCCCTCGATTACTTTTAACTACTTTGTGTTGTCACTCGGCGTGGACGGTTTGGCTATGAGGAAGTATGAGCTCCGTGCCGTACAGAGCTGCTGAAGCTCATATAAAAGCACAATCAAGTTAAAATACTACCCCATAAGTAGTACCACCGTAACGCCAAGATTACGTAATGTTAATGTACATATGGTGTTATTTCATGCACGGTTTGGTTGTATCAAACACCAGAAAATGAGTAAATAAGATAGCAGCTAATGCTACAAACACAGCTTACCTGTTTGTCTCAGTAGCATCCGCCGTGGCTTCTTCAACTGAGCGTTATAGTCCAACCATTTCTCTGGGTAAAGATCCAGTGGTGTGGGTTTTTCTCCATAAAATGAAAAGAACAGACATAGTGACGTCTGGGTGGATTTTTCAAATTCAGTGCCTTTAGTGAGCACCGGAGAGCCTCGCCTTTCAATGCTTGTCCACAGCACGCAGATCTCTCCTTTTCATGTTCGAAACATAGTTCTGAAAGCGATAGTTTCCTCTTCTTCCAGTTGTTGTGTCACCCATGAAGTGAACAATTAATGTTGCTCATGTTTGGACATTTCTGGCGTACCTGTTTCCCACGTAGCTAATCATCAACTCAGTGGCAAACCGGAAGTTGTTTGACAAAATGGAGCCGCCCACCCTGACTTCCTGAATAAGGTGAATAGTTAGTGTACGTTAGTAGTGTAACACATTATTATTAAATATTAATACCATTCACACAGGGAGTAAATAATATAGTCTTACCTGTCTGTTTCAGTGAGATCATCTTCAGTCTGATGAAAACTTATCCACCTTTACAAAATGACATCTGAAAAAAAATTTAATTCCTTATGTCCTGGCTAAAGGAAAGTCTATTTATCACATGGGAGTTTGGTGCCAGATAACAGTAATCCATTATTGCGGCTGATGGATAGAGTCTGCAGTGGGTGAATCCTCCTCTTGTTCCACCGCGGGCCACTTTGTGCCACAAGTTGAAAGACTCACAGTCCCTCATCTGCTCATAGCGTCTCAGTCTGCACGCAACAAAATTATCCCATGATCCACAGAACAATAAAATAAAATCAAATAATGTGAAATTACTGTTTTGCCTCTGTATCGAGTGGAGAAGCTGCAGACACCGTGCATGTGCACTCGTCAATATAAGTGTTCCACCTGCCAATCAAAAGGATTCTGGCGGGGAGAATTAATGGTTCTGACACCGAAAACACTGTGCAGCACCGATCTGAACCACTCAGTGGAAACGGGGCTGTCAGTAGCCTGTAAAAATTCAGGGGGCTGTTAAGATAATGGTTCCGATGGGAATCGCCCAAAAGGTCCTGGTTTTTAGTGGCGCGCAGTTCAAAATCTGAATATTTATCTCTTCAGTAACTGTGTACCAGGAAAGAATAAATTTCAAAAAGTTGTTTAATTTTAGTCTTAAATACTTCAAAAAACATTACATAGTGTCACCAACACTTTGAGCAACAGTTATTTTGGAGAGCTATCCAGATATTTGGGTGCATATAATGGATTTCATTTTGATAGAGGTACAGTTAGTTCCATCAGTATTTAGCCAGTGACTCATTTTGTAATGTTGGCTTTGTAACGGTAAGAAGATTCTGCAACAGTTTCCACAATCAGACTTTTTAGAATCAAAACCAGAATAGCCTTTATTCACCAAGTATTTACAAGAATAAAAGGAATTTGACTCTGGTTTGAACTGTACTCTCTGTGCGGGTGTTAAAACTGGTTCTTTTGGATCTGTCCTGGATCAAAGAGACTCTGTTATTAAAAAAAGTTACAGTTTATTTGATTTCGTGTGAAGTTGATCAGATCTGGTTCGCTGATGGACAAAGCTTGTGCAGGAGCTCCATCTGAAAAAGACCTCGAACACAGTTTACATAAATATTTTATAGACAGTCAGAGACAGTGGGTGGACCTGGATTTCTTTTGGCTTGTGGCCACTGAGAGGTGTGTGTGTAATCAAAAAGATAGTCATGTTTAAGCCATGTGCTAACTAGGTCAAAATTGTAAAAACAGGGCCGTGGGTTGGCGACTGACTGGTGAACCACTGCCTGTTGTTACGTCTTTTCACATAATAACAAGATAATGAAAGATGTTTCTGTGTAGGCTCTCAGTTGTCCAGGTGGTTTCCATAGTAGAGAAGCTTGAATCTTCGACTGGACTGGGTTGCTTGACGCGAGGACGTTTCACTTCAAATCGCAGAAGCTTCCTCAGCTAAAATTCTTGCTCTGGAAGTCTGACTTCTGTCTGACTCTTGTAGAGAAGAATAAAACAGAAGCCAACAAAAGCTGGAGTTTTAAACCTAACCAGACCCCTCCTACTGAGAGGCAGACTGCTATAGGCTAGTGACTAAACAATAGCTCTAATTAGCAACTATTGTGCTGTAGTTAGCACACCTAATCGCAGGACTGCTGTCCCTCTAATGATGGGATGGATGCCTTTCTGATGGCTCCCTTGATGACGTGAATGACTCATTACCATGAACAAAAGACTGAAACTCCTTTGACCTGAGTACCCCATTGTAAACAGGGGATAAAGTGTGTCTCAGACCCCCTCCCCGGTTAAGGCTGGGTTTCAAACGTTTCACAAAGAATGCCTCCTTGACCCCTCTCTCAAAGAGAGAAGAAATGGTTTGAGAGAGGGGTCAAGGAGGCATTCTTTGTGAAGCAGTTTTAACATAATCTTTCAAAATGTATATAAAGTGAAATCTTGATCCAGAATCCGGATTCGGATCACCTGCAGAAGTTAATGGAGTCTTCCATGGCCTAATATGTATCTGTGGTGAGAATCCGTGAAGTAGTTTTGACGTTATCCTTCAAAGACTATTCTTGGGATATTTCAGGGGTCTCCTGTGACCTCGCCTCCCCCTGCCTCTCTATTGGTCAGTTCCACAGTAGCTCATTCATGATAACTGAAGCAAAAATAAGTCAAATGCAGTGTTCAATTAAAACAGTCAATCTGAATTTTGTTTCAGACAGAACAGAACCAACCCACACAAATTTCAATATCCCCAAGTACATTTACAGATGACAAATACACAATGCAACACCACATGAAAATATTCACAATAATAAATCCAATCATTAATTGTAATTTGATTTGCCTTTTACTTGAAATATATTGAATACACAAAGTTAACTGTCTTTTCCACTAATCTGGTGCGCAAAAGTTAACAATATTTTAACCACTTTATCCAAGTTATTTGATAATTCGATATAGAAAGTAAGGGCCCTGTCCCACTGGGGAGAGGATTAATTGTGCATTAATTGAGTACACAAATTGCGGGCGTTCGTTGTCGTCCACAACAAAAATGGCCAAAAATGACAAATGTCCCACTATGAATTACGGATATATTAATAATATATAGCGAATTTATGATGAACAATCACGGTTATATAACGCATGTAGTGAGGAAACTGATCCGACACATTGAGATTATCACAGCAGTATTACAGGTGTATTATGAATCCATCTGCACGTGTTGCGTGTGCATGGCGTCTGCATTACAGTCATAAAATAAGCGCACTCGGGCCTTTCGGCATCACTATTCACACCAACAACAACATTCCTGCTGTCAGCACGCCAATTGCACGCTCCCTCAAATCTTGCAACATCTGTGGCATTGTGCTGTGTGATAAAACTGCACCTTTCAGAGTGGCCTTTTATTGTGGACAGTCTAAGGCACACCTGTGCACTAATCATGGTGTCTAATCAGCATCTTGATATGGCACACCTGTGAGGTGGGATGGATTATCTCAGCAAAGGAGAAGTGCTCACTATCACAGATTTAGACTGGTTTGTGAACAATACAACCCCTGGCAAAAATTATGGAATCACCAGCCTCGGAGGATGTTCATTCAGTTGTTTAATTTTGTAGAAAAAAAGCAGATCACAGACATGACACAAAACTAAAGTCATTTCAAAAGCAACTTTCTGGCTTTAAGAAACACTATAAGAAATCAGGAAAAAAAATTGTGGCAGTCAGTAATGGTTACTTTTTTAGACCAAGCAGAGGGAAAAAATGTGGAATCATGAAAAACAAAAGAACGCTCCAACACATCACTAGTATTTTGTTGCACCACCTATGGCTTTTATAACAGCTTGCAGTCTCTGAGGCATGGACTTAATGAGTGACAAACAGTACTGTTCATCAATCTGGCTCCAACTTTCTCTGATTGCTGTTGCCAGATCAGCTTTGCAGGTTGGAGCCTTGTCATGGACCATTTTCTTCAACTTCCACCAAAGATTTTCAATTGGATTAAGATCCGGACTATTTGCAGGCCATGACATTGACCCTATGTGTCTTTTTGCAAGGAATGTTTTCACAGTTTTTGCTCTATGGCAAGATGCATTATCATCTTGTAAAATGATTTCATCATCCCCAAACATCCTTTCAATTGATGGGATAAGAAAAGTGTCCAAAATATCAACGTAAACTTGTGCATTTATTGATGATGTAATGACAGCCATCTCCCCAGTGCCTTTTCCTGACATGCAGCCCCATATCATCAATGACTGTGGAAATTTACATGTTCTCTTCAGGCAGTCGTCCTTATAAATCTCATTGGAACAGCACCAAACAAAAGTTCCAGCATCATCACCTTGCCCAATGCAGATTCGAGATTCATCACTGAATATGACCTTCATCCAGTCATCCACAGTCCACGATTGCTTTTCCTTAGCCCATTGTAACCTTGTTTTTTTCTGTTTAGGTGTTAATGATGGCTTTCGTTTAGCTTTTCTGTATGTAAATCCCATTTCCTTTAGGCGGTCTCTTACAGTTCGGTCACAGACGTTGACTCCAGTTTCCTCCCATTCGTTCCTTATTTGTTTTGTTGTGCATTTTCGATTTTTGAGACATATTGCTTTAAGTTTTCTGTCGTGACGCTTCGATGTCTTCCTTGGTCTACCAGTATGTTTGCCTTTAACAACCTACCCATGTTGCTTGTATTTGGTCCAGAGTTTAGACACAGCTGACTGTGAACAACCAACATCTTTTGCAACATTGCGTGATGATTTACCCTCTTAAGAGTTTGATAATCCTCTCCTTTGTTTCAATTGACATCTCTCATGTTGGAACCATGGTTCATGTTAGTCCACTTGGTGCAACAGCTCTCCAAGGTGTGATCACTGCTTTTTAGATGCAGACTAACAAGTAGATCTGATTTGATGCAGGTGTTAGTTTTGGGGATGAAAATTTACAGGGTGATTCCATAATTTATTCCTCAGAATTGAGGGAGTCCATATTTTTTCCCTCTGCTTGGTCTAAAAAAGTAACCGTTACTGACTGCCACAATTTTTTTTCCTGATTTCTTTTAGTGTTTCTTAAAGCCAGAAAGTTGCCATTTGAAATTACTTTAGTTTTGTGTCATGTCTGTGATCTGCTTTTTTCTACAAAATTAAACAACTGAATGAACATCCTCCGAGGCCGGTGATTCCATAATTATTGCCAGGGGTTGTATTTGAGGGAAATGGTGATATTGTGTATGTGGAAAAAGTTTTACATCTTTGAGTTCATCTCATACAAAATGGGAGCAAAACCAAAAGTGTTGTTTATATTTTTGTTGAGTGTATATATTTATTTTTATTATTTTATTTTTTTATGACATTTTTTGTGGGTTACCTTAACCCGAGATCTATTTTTGTGGGTTACTTTAACCCGGGTTACCTTAACCCTTATACTTTTGCGGGTTACCTTGGGTTACCTTAACCCTATACTTTTGTGGGTTACCATATATATATATATATATATATATATATATATATATATATATATATATATATATATATATACGAGGTCTATTAGAAAAGTATCCGACCTTATTATTTTTTTCAAAAACCATATGGATTTGAATCACGTGTGATTACATCAGACATGCTTGAACCCTTGTGGGCATGCGAGAGTTTTTTCACGCCTGTCAGTTACATCATTCGCCTGTGGGCAGTCTTTGAGTGAGGAGTCGCCCACCCTCTCGTCGTTTTTTTCATTGTTTAGGAATGGTTCAGAGACTGCTGCTTTGTTTGATCAAAATTTTTTCAAAGCTGTAAGGCACAACTGAGTGGACACCATTCCATAAATTCAGCTGGTTTTCGGTAACGGCTGATGAGAGATTTTGGTCTGGTAGTGTCGCTGTAAGGACGGCCCATGGCGCCTGATGGTGATCTGCGCTTCGAGGCGGCAGCGTCTCGCCGTTTCAAGTTGAAAACTTCCACATTTCAGGCTCTGTTGACCCAAGAAATCGTCAGAGAACAGAGAGCTTTCAGAAGAAGTCGGCATGAGGAGTTTATTCGGACATTCCATTGTTAACAGACATTTTGTAATGAAAGAACATGCGGGCAGAGTCGCATGTCGGGCCGGACCTGACCGCTGGGGGTCGCAACAGGAAAAACACCTCCGTTGGAAACCTTAACGGGCAAGTTAGAACATGCCCAAGCTGTTAAACAATTTCTCAGTTACTCACTTGTTGAAAGCCATCAAAAGCCGCCTGAATTTTACAAATGGTTTTTAACACGGAGGTGTTTTTCCTGTCGCGGTGCACACAGAGTCGTCACGGAAACGACTCGGCGAATCTGTGCGCACGTCTTTCATTAAAAAATGTCCTTAAACAGTGGAATGTCCGCATAAAGTCCTCATGCCGGCCTCTTCTGAATCTTCTCTGTTCTCTCACGACGTCCTGGGTGAATTAAGCCTTAAATTAGGATGTTTTCAGGTCGAAACAGGCCGACGACGGCGCCTGGAAGCGCTGCAGGACATCCCGCTCTGTGGGAAGTCCTTACACCGACAGAAACACCCCATAATCTCTCATCAGCCGTTAAACTTTTCACCGAAAACCAGCTTAATTTCTCGAATAGTATCCACTCGGATATTCCTCACAGGTCCAGAAAAAAGTTTGATAAAGCAACGCGCGCCGTCTGGAGCAGCGTGTGAAACAAAGGAATTCAGCCGAGAGGGCGGGACCACATCTCACTCAAGGCCTGTCTACAGGGAAATTACGTCACTGACACGCGTGAAAAAACTCACGCATGCGCACGAGGGTTCAAGCATGATTGGTGGAATCGCACGTCATTCAAATCCATATAGTTAAAAAAAATAAATAAAAGGGTCGGTTTATTGTCTAATAGACCTCGTATATATATATTAACAAACCTCACTCACTCTATTTTAACGATGGGACATTTGCCTCACTTACAGACATCAATCTTTAGAATTTCCAAAAATGCACAATTTTATTAAAAAGGCTTGTGCTTGCCTTTTACAGATAAGGCCCTTTTGATGTCCGAAGGGATTCGATGTCATTCACGTTGGCTCAGTCACCATCGCTGAAATAATCATTACAATATTAATCCAGTAATTACCTTATTCAAATCACGTCGGGGTCACCACTTCTTGGGATATCTCAGGGGTCTCCTGTGACCTCGCTCTCACCCTGCCTCTCTTATCCCGCGTGTCCGTTGATTTGAAAGAAGGTATTAACCAGTCATTTAAATTTGAACACAATTACTCTGAGGGCTAGACCACCACTCAGAGATTTATTAAACAGAAATGAAATGTCACAAATTTTGACAGAATTTAAGTTTTATAGAATGAGTGAGATGAACAAAAACATACCCAGAAGTTCTGAGGGTCCCAGGAGCTGCAAGCTTTCAACCAGCAACCTGGGGTTCCAGCAACCTGACAGCAAGCAGGAACCCCGAACAGTGGGCTGGCTTTGTATTTATGCACCCTATGCTACTACAACATTTTTCTGCTAATCTTGGGTGCTGTCCTTCATCTGGGTGGTCTTGATCCCTCCATTTCTTGGCATGGTCCTGCCCACACGCTCTGAAGTCTTCTGATAAGGTTTTTGGGCAATTGCTAACTGAAAATCTGTCAGCATATCTTCAGGGCCTCACCGAAACAGGGACACATCACATTTACAAGACTTTTGAAAATGATTATATAAGTAACATATCTTCATGACAGCTTGCTAAGAAACTAAACTAATATTTGAACAAAAGCAAATCCATCCAGCCATCCATCCATTTTCTTCCGCTTTCTTCCACAAAAGCAAATGTAATTATAAATATAACATGCTTTTAATTTGGTAGACACAATACACAATTCAACAGCATTTGAACATATAACCCAAGAGTATTTGAATATATAGATACCATGTAATTAACCTTAGCTATTGTTTACGCCTTTAAATAAGCATTGATAAATATTGATCACTATGATCAATATTTTCTTCAATAGTTTCTTCCTGTTAAAAGGGAGTTTTTCCTTCCCACTGTTGCCAAGTGCTTGCTCACAGGGGGTCGTTTTGACCATTGGGGTTTTTCCGTAATTATTGTATGGCCTTGCCTTACAATATAAGGCGCCTTGGGGCAACTGTTTGTTGTGATTTGGCGCTATATAAATAAAATTGATTTCATTTGATTTATGAGCATTTGAGTAATATATTCTTCAACAGTGTGTTCCATCGCCGAATATCTATCTGTGGTGAAAATTTTGTCAAAATCCGTACAGTTTTGACATAATCCTGCTAACAGACAGACAGACAGATAAATAAATGCAGGTGTTTTCATTACATCCTTGGTGGATGTAATTATGGAATGCTAGAGATATTTATCTTAAAGACATGAAAACATCAAAGGTAGATAAAAACTGACTTTGTACAATATTGCCCCTTTACTAATTGTTTTATTTCAACAAGAGTTGAATGAATGAATCAATGAATTTATTTCTCACACAAACTCAACAGTAACAAAAACGTTGAACCTGGACTAATTTAATTTTCAAATGTAGTTGATTAAAAGCTTGCTGAATCCGAGCGTGCTGTCTTCTTCGTGCCGTCCTGTACCGAGGGCTGGAAATCCACTGAGCCGGAAACAACTGAGTGCTGTGCCTGCTCAGGCGAGTAATGCATCCTAAAAGTGGAGTCCAAATGAAGCTATTGTTTCAATCTTCCTGCAGCACATCTGTAGGGACAACACAGTGTCACGTCCATGTGGGCTCACAGGGAGAGAATAAAGGGTCCAGAGCACTGTTCTCACCACATGAATTTATATCACTTCTTTATATATATAATACACATACATACAACCCCAATAACAGTGAAGTTGGGGCGCTGTGTATAATGTAAATAAAAACAGAATTCAATGATTTTTAAATCCTCTTCAAACTATATTCAATTGAATGCACAACAAAGACAAGATATTTAATGTTCAAACTGATAAACTTTTTGTTTTTGTGCAAATATTTGCTCATTTTGAAATGGATGCCTGCAACACGTTTCAAAAAAGCTGGGACAGTGGTATGTTTACCACTGTGTTACATCACCTTTTCTTCTAACAACACTCAATAAGCGTTTGGGAACTGAGGACACTAAGGCCCAATCTCAATTCCCCTTGGCCCTACCCCTACGCCTATCCCTTTAAAACAAGGGGTAAGGCGAAGGGGTATGCCTCTAACTCAATGAATTAAGACACCCTAACTTAGTGGGGGGGAAAAAACTGCCTGTCTCATGTAGAACCCGACCGATATATCGGCCGGCCAATATTGTCGGCCGATATAAGCCATTTTCAAAGTACTCATTATCGGCTGAAATTTTGCCAATAGAACCCCGATAATTTCTCATAAACAGAACAGTTACTGAAATAATGTTTGTGTCTGCAATGTAAAATGTCCTTGCACCGTTTGTCCAGTAGATGGAGCTCTGACTCCATTCAACTGAGAGCTGTTTACACCCCTGCTTAAATGTGTTCATCACCAGCTGTAGTTCGCCCCCACACTGCACTGATCGGCTGACAAAAGCATACAAGTAAGTTTATAAGGATGTTGTTTGTAATAACTTTGCAATTACATTCACCCCACATTTCTCCCGTTTCAGTTCAACTCAGTTTGATTAACTCAGTTTATGTAGTAATGTGTCAAATGTGCTTCATTGCGTCGGTCACACTTTTTATTAAGCCCACGTTGTGTAGACTTTATTTCTAGCATGAAAAACTTTCGTTTACTGCTTTTTTGCTGCATTTTGCTCAAAATGTAAATGAGTCCACCCACCACTTTAATCATACCTTAGATCTTGTTCTGACTTATGGTATGGAAATTGAAGACTTAACAGTATTCCCTGAAAACCCCCTTCTGTCTGATCATTTCTTAATAACATTTACATTTACTCTGATGGACTACCCAGCAGCGGGGAATAAGTTTCATTACAGTAGAAGTCTTTCAGAAAGCGCTGTAACTAGGTTTAAGGATATGATTCCTTCTTTATGTTCTCCAATGCCATATACCAACACAGTGCAGAGTAGCTACCTAAACTCTGTGAGTGAGATAGATTATCTCGTCAGTAGTTTTACATCCTCATTGAGGACAACTTTGGATGCTGTAGCTCCTCTGAAAAAGAGAGCCTTAAATCAGAAGTGCCTGACTTCGTGGTATAACTCAGAAACTCGCAACTTAAAGCAGATAATCCGTAAGTTGGAGAGGAAATGGCGTCTCACTAATTTAGAAGATCTTCACTTAGCCTGGAAAAAGAGTCTGTTGCTCTATAAAAAAGCCCTCCGTAAAGCTAGGACATCTTACTACTCATCACTAATTGAAGAAAATAAGAACAACCCCAGGTTTCTTTTCAGCACTGTAGCCAGGCTGACAAAGAGTCAGAGCTCTATTGAGCTGAGTATTCCTTTAACTTTAACTAGTAATGACTTCATGACTTTCTTTGCTAATAAAATTTTAACTATTAGAGAAAAAATTACTCATAACCATCCTAAAGACATATCGTTCTCTTTGGCTGCTTTCAGTGATGCTGGTATTTGGTTAGACTCTTTCTCTCCGATTGTTCTGTCTGAGTTATTTTCATTAGTTACTTCCTCCAAACCATCAACACGTCTATTAGACTCGATTCCTACCAGGCTGCTCAAGGAAGCCCTACCATTAATTAATGCTTCGATCTTAAATATGATCAGTCTATCTTTATTAGTTGGCTATGTACCACAGGCTTTTAAGGTGGCAGTAATTAAACCATTACTTAAAAAGCCATCACTTGACCCAGCTATCTTAGCTAATTATAGGCCAATCTCCAACCTTCCTTTTCTCTCAAAAATTCTTGAAAGGGTAGTTGTAAAACTGCTAACTGTTCATCTGCAGAGGAATGGTCTATTTGAAGATGTTTCAGTCAGGGTTTAGAATTCATCATAGTACAGAAACGGCATTAGTGAAGGTTACAAATGATCTTCTTATGGCCTCAGACAGTGGACTCATCTCTGTGCTTGTCCTGTTAGACCTCAGTGCTGCTTTTGATACTGTTGACCATAAAATTTTATTACAGAGATTAGAGCATGGCGTAGGTATTAAAGGCACTGCGCTGCGGTGGTTTGAATCATATTTATCTAATAGATTACAATTTGTTCATGTAAATGGGGAATCTTCTTCACAGACTAAGGTTAATTATGGAGTTCCACAAGGTTCTGTGCTAGGACCAATTTTATTCACTTTATACATGCTTCCCTTAGGCAGTATTATTAGACGGCATTGCTTAAATTTTCATTGTTACGCAGATGATACCCAGCTTTATCTATCCATGAAGCCAGAGGACACACACCAATTAGCTAAACTGCAGGATTGTCTTACAGACATAAGGACATGGATGACCTCTAATTTCCTGCTTTTAAACTCAGATAAAACTGAAGTTATTGTACTTGGCCCCAAAAATCTTAGAAACATGGTGTCTAACCAGATCCTTACTCTGGATGGCATTACCCTGACCTCTAGTAATACTGTGAGAAATCTTGGAGTCATTTTTGATCAGGATATGTCATTCAAATGCGCATATTAAACAAATATGTAGGACTGCTTTTTTGCATTTGCACAATATCTCTAAAATTAGAAAGGTCTCAGAGTGATGCTGAAAAACTAATTCATGCATTTATTTCCTCTAGGCTGGACTATTGTAATTCATTATTATCAGGTTGTCGTAAAAGTTCCCTGAAAAGCCTTCAGTTAATTCAAAATGCTGCAGCTAGAGTACTGACAGGGACTAGAAGGAGAGAGCATATTTCACCCATATTGGCTTCTCTTCATTGGCTTCCTGTTAATTCTAGAATAGAATTTAAAATTCTTCTTCTTACTTATAAGGTTTTGAATAATCAGGTCCCATCTTATCTTAGGGACCTCATAGTACCATATCACCCCAATAGAGCGCTTCGCTGTCAGACTGCAGGCTTACTTGTAGTTCCTAGAGTTTGTAAGAGTAGAATGGGAGGCAGAGCCTTCAGCTTTCAGGCTCCTCTCCTGTGGAACCAGCTCCCAATTCAGATCAGGGAGACAGACACCCTCTCTACTTTTAAGATTAGGCTTAAAACTTTCCTTTTTGCTAAAGCTTATAGTTAGGGCTGGATCAGGTGACCCTGAACCATCCCTTGGTTATGCTGCTATAGACTTAGACTGCTGGGGGGTTCCCATGATGCACTGAGTGTTTCTTTCTCTTTTTGCTCTGTATGCACCACTCTGCATTTAATCATTAGTGATTGATCTCTGCTCCCCTCCACAGCATGTCTTTTTCCTGGTTCTCTCCCTCAGCCCCAACCAGTCCCAGCAGAAGACTGCCCCTCCCTGAGCCTGGTTCTGCTGGAGGTTTCCTCCTGTAAAAAGGGAGTTTTTCCTTCCCACAGTCGCCAAATGCTTGCTCACAGGGGGTCGTTTTGACCGTTGGGGTTTTACATAATTATTGTATGGCCTTGCCTTACAATATAAAGCGCCTTGGGGCAACTGTTTGTTGTGATTTAGCGCTATATAAAAAAAAAATTGATTGATTGATTGATTGATCCCAAACATGCTCAATGGGTGACATGTCCAGTGAGTATGCCGGCCATGTAAGAACTGGGACATTTTCAGCTCCAAGAATTGTGTACAGATCCTTGCAACATGGGGCGGTGCATTATCCTGCTGCAACATGAGGTGATGTTCTTGGATGTATGGCACAACAATGGGCCTCAGGATCTCGTCACGGTATCTCTGTGCATTCAAAATGCCGTCAATAAAATGCACCTGTGTTCTTCGTCCATAACAGACGCCTGCCCATACCATAACCCCACCACCACCATGGGCCACTCGATCCACAACATTGACATCAGAAAACCGCTCACCCACACGACGCCACACACGTTGTCTGCCATCTGCCCTGGACAGTGTGAACCGGGATTCATCCATGAAGAGAACACCTCTCCAACGTGCCAAACGCCAGCGAATGTGAGCATTTGCCCACTCAAGTCGGTTACGACAACGAACTGGAGTCAGGTCGAGACCCCGATGAGGACGACGAGCATGCAGATGAGCTTCCCTGAGACAGTTTCTGACAGTTTGTGCAGAAATTCTTTGGTTATGCAAACCGATTGTTTCAGCAGCTGTCCGAGTGGCTGGTCTCAGATGATCTTGGAGGTGAACATGCTGGATGTGGAGGTCCTGGGCTGGTGTGGTTACACTTGGTCTGCGGTTGTGAGGCTGGTTGGATGTACTGCCAAATTCTCTGAAACGCCTTTGGAGACGACTTATGGTAGAGAAATGAACATTCAATACACGAGCAACAGCTCTGGTTGACATTCCTGCTGTCAGCATGCCAATTGCACGCTCCCTCAAATCTTGTGACATCTGTGGCATTGTGGTGTGTGATAAAACTGCACCTTTCAGAGTGGCCTTTTATTGTGGGCAGTGTAAGGCACACCTGTGCACTAATCATGGTGTCTAATCGGCATCTTGATATGGCACACCTGTGAGGTGGGATGGATTATCTCAGCAAAGGAGAAGTGCTCACTATCACAGATTTAGACTGGTTTGTGAACAATATTTGAGGGAAATGGTGATATTGTGTATGTGGAAAAAGGTTTAGATCTTTGAGTTCATCTCATACAAAATGGGAGCAAAACCAAAAGTGTTGCGTTTATATTTTTGTTGTGTATATATAAACAATATATATATATATATATATATATATATATAAACAAAAACGGAAAAACGATGGAAAAAATGCCCGAAAGAAAGAAAGAAATTTATGGTCTCCGAAAAAAGCTGTAGCTTTATTTGGTAAAAATAAAAAAGACTGAACCATTTACAAATTAAAGCTTTCACTCAGATCAACTGTGCTAAAAAACTAAGCTAACGTTAGCTGATCATTAAACCTTCACAGCAGTGCAGAAACGTCACGTTTTATTTCTATTTTATTCTCACTTCGATAAAGCTGCAGAACTAAACTCTCTTGGGCAAACTGGGACTTCGCATTGTTATTTCTACCTGGTTCTTTTTTTTTTTTTAAACACTTTTTATTGAGATTTTACTCCAATACAACTTCAATACATTTCAGGTAGGCATATATATATATATATATATATATATATAAAAACAAAGCAGTTGAACAGCCCAGTTCCAACTCGCAATGTCAGATAAATCAATCGCTGGTGACTACACTCACCAAACGTCAGAATTACTAGAACCGTACATTAACAAGATTTAAATAAATAAAAATTAACCAGAGATTGAATGTAGAAAAAAAAAAGGGCACTGCCAAACCGACACTCACTCACACACACACACACACACACACACACACACACACACACACACACACACACACACACACACACACACACACTCTCACACACACACACATAAAAGACACGCAGAACAAAGCTCACATACAAAATACACAGGCCCAAAGGTTTTTGTATTCCTTGCACTCTTAAAGTCTATTTTAAAGCAATATAAGCCACAATTGGAGGTTTACAACATTTAAGTGCTCAATTTTCTTCTTCCACTAAATCCAATCCTTCCACAAATGAAATAAACTGTCCCCAGAGTTTCTGAAACAAATCTGATTTCCCTTTCTGCATAAATGTTATTTTTTCCAAAGGTAGAACTTGTAACATCTGTCTAATCCAACATTTAACATTTGGTTTACTCATTTTTTTCCAGCATAATGCGATCACTTTTTTTGCATTTAAAAGGCACAAATCTATTAGTATTCTTTCGTTAGGGTTATACCGGTATGTGTGAACCATGGGATATGAACCTAAAATAAAAAGGGAAGGATTCATCAAGAGATCTTTTTAATAATTTTTTCAACTGCCTTTGTAACTTCTTCCCAAAAAGCTTTGATTTTTGGGCATTGCCACATATAATGAAATAATGTCCCCTTTTCTTCCCTACATTTTATACACCAATCTGGGATATTACTGTCATATTTATTTAATTTAACTGGTGTGATATACGTTCGCATTATCCATTTATATTGTAATAATCTTAACCTTGAGTTGATTGTCTGGGTATGAGTTTTATTACAAATATATTTCCATTCTTCTGGTAAAATCTGCATTCCCAAATCCTCACTCCATACTATCCGTTTATCATCCGAGGTTCTTTGTGCATATGACATTTTGTACACAAAATGTACACAAAATTTGGTACACAATTTGTACAGTTCAGATATTGCTCCTTTGCTTACACTGTCCTTAGATATAAGTTCTTCCAAATTTGACACTGGGGGTTTGGTTATAGGGCCCTTTTGACTCGTCCTAATAAAACTCCAGAATATCCTCAACTAAAGTTGAAGATATTTAAAAAAATATTTCTTAATTATGTTTTATTTACTTTTAAGTTCTTCGAATGACATCATATTATCAGAGTCGGGTGGATACATGTCTTGAATTTTTCTCAGTCCCTTGGATGCCCATGTTTTAAATACAGCACCCACCCTCCCTGGAGCTAAATTTTGGTTTCCCCATATAGGACTGTACTGAGACAATGTATCCAACTCTTTCATGAATTTTTTCACCTCGAACCACACATGGATCATGTTTCTAACTATTGGATTAGCAGTTTGTTTGATTATTTTAGACCCTTTATCTGAGTACAAGTACATGCACAGGGGTAGATTTAAATTTTCAGATTCCGTTTCAGTCCATTGTGGGACGTTTCCTTTTTCAAAGTAGAATTTAATTGTCCTTAATTGTGCAGCCCAATAATACCAGCTCATGTTTGGACTTTTCAAACCACCCTTGTCAAAAGGTAAATGCAATAATGACAGTCTTATTCTAGCCCTGTTATTTTCCCATATAAAACCTCTGAATAATTTATCGATTTTCTGAAAAAAATCCTTGGGAGGGGAAAGAGGAAGATTTTGAAATAGGTACAGTATTTTAGGCAAAATGCTCATTTTTAAGATATTTATTCTACCAATTATAGACAATGGCAAGGGCATCCATCTATTTATTGCTTGTGTTATTTCTTCAATTAATGGTTCATAATTAATTTCAACCATCAAATCGAGTCTCCGCCCAATTTGTATTCCCAGATATGCAAGTTGGTCTACCACCTGGTTCTTTTTATGTAAAATTCTGTAAAAAAAAATTAAAAAAAATTATGTAAAATTACCAAACCATTGTATTCCTCATTTTGAGTTTATTCAAGGTCACGTTAGAAACCAGGCCTGGGACCCTCACAGACAGTGTCCATCTTGTGAAAGGCCCCTAAAATGAGTCATACAACACTTTTTATACCTTGTGGGTGTTAACATGGGTGTGGTTTAGTCTCATATTTCTAATGTTACTGGCTCTCACCAACAGGGGGAACTCTCCCTGTATCTGAAACTTGGACAGATGATAGAGTAAAACTTATGATAGAGTAAAACTTAACATATTTCTCAGAACTTCCAAACAAATAACACAAATACTTAATAGCTAACATAAAACAAAGAATTAGCACAGATATTATTTAACAGCATATATCCAAAAAGTGGGAGATTTCAGACTGAGTGGGTTTGCTCCATCACCCCGGCTGCCTGCCTCGCTCTGCCCAGGAATGATGCCTGAAGGCCGGCTTCTCCGTGAGGATCGGCCCGCTGTCGCGGTTCGATCGATATCCCACCAAGTCGTCAGTCCTCCCTCGGTTGGCGTCACTCCGAAAAGTAGCTAAAAAAAAACTTCTCCCAGCAGGGTGATGGGAGAATCGTTCTACTGCTGTTTTTTAAAGCTTTTTTGTAGTTCAGGCGACGCAAATTCAAGAAAGCGATCCCTGAACTTTTTTCAGGTTGAAACAGCCAGAGTGTGACATAGCAATCTCCGCCCCCTTGCCGCTTCCGAAGCGAAGCGTCTTGACATCATGATGCGTTGGAAACGCATCCGACGGATTGGGAAGCATTGACGGATTGGCCTGAAGTATTCAGTGTGAAAGGCTCATAATTGTTGAAGCTTTGTAGGTGGAATTCTTTCCCATTCTTGCTTGATGTACGACTTCAGTTGTTCAACAGTCCGGGGTCTCTGTTGTCGTATTTTGCGCTTCATAATGCGCCACATATTTTCACTGGGCGACAGGTCTGGACTGCAGGCAGGCCAGTCTAGTACCCGCACTCTTTTACTACGGAGCCACGCTGTTGTAACACGTGCAGAATGTGGCTTGGCATTGTCTTGCTGAAATAAGCAGGGACGTCCCTGAAAAAGATGTTGCTTGGATGGCAGCATGTGTTGCTCCCAGCAGTGCCTATCCCAGCAGTGCATGCCCAAATCCTCCATCAAAAGTCCCCACCTCAAGTCGTCACAGGAGTGTTGTGTTTGGCCAGGAAAGTCTGAATGAGCTTTCTGCATGCCAAAATCCATCCATTTTCTATAGCTGCTTACTCCACTTAAGGGTCACGGGGGGGGGGGCATTGGAGCCTATCCCAGCAGTGCATGCCCAAATCCTCCATCAAAAGTCCTCACCTCAAGTCGTTCCGTCATGTTAAAATCCAACGGAGGAGCAGTACATATTTGCACTCTTTAGTTTGGTGCTTGTGTCTGATGTGCTCTGTGGACAAGAAAAAAATTCACACATGCTCAATAAAGTTTTCTATACATCTCCTCCAAATGACACCTGGCGCACTTCATTTGTTTCCGCGGGACAAAATAAGGTTGCATATTTTTTTGCATGAGCCTCGTGTGTGTGTGTGTGTGTGTGTGTATATAAATATGTATATGTGTGTATGTTTTTCAGACTGTTCTGAAGGAGGGAAACCTGTTGAAACAGACTAGTTCTTTCCAGCGTTGGAAGAGACGCTACTTCAAACTGCGAGGCCGGACGCTGTACTACGCCCAGACTGCCAAGGTCAGTGACGCCTGAACTCGGTGATAAAAACATCTTAACTCGTGCTTACAATCAAAATGCTATCCTTGGTTGGATTGATCAGTGTTTTGCAGGACAGAATAAAATGCACTATTCATAGGTTTTCAGTATTTTGACAGTGTGTCATTGACACAGTGGAATTCCTCTTAATCTGACCTGCTTTTGTCTTTGTCTCTCTTCAGTCCATAATCTTTGATGAAGTTGACCTGACTGAAGCCAGTGTAGCTGAGTCCAGCACAAAGAATGTCAACAACAGCTTCACAGTGAGATCATCCTTGTCACTTTTCAACCTCGAGAAACAAATTCTATGGCAATAATAATAATAATAATAATAATAACTAGGACTGCAATCAGACATATACGGTAGAGTGCATCAAATTTGAATGGGAAATTTTAACCCAGTACCTTGACCTTGAGCAAGGTACTCCATCCCCAAATTGCTCCCAGTGTGCACGTGGGACCTTGCATGGCAGCACGTTGACATCAGTGTTTGAACGTTAGGCATCATTGTTGTGGTCATTGTGACAGTTCCTCGATAGCGTGGAAGATTGTGTCTTGATCGATTTCCGGACAGGAGATTGGACACAGAGGTGACTGAACAGGCCCAGTCTTGACTCACTCTGTTTCTGACAGATGCTGCACATGAGATACAATCCGAAATTTAACGTGTGAAATATATGGTGTTTTTATGAGACGGAAAAATAAATATTATAATAGCTGTTGCACATTTGATTTACAGTACTCCAAAAATATTGGAACACTTGGTATTTCTTTTTTTTTCCATTTACTTTTTATTGAATAGGAAGCAAACAGTAGATGGAAGCACAGGTAAGCTCTACCTGCACGGCGTTTCCACCTGATGCACCTCCGCCGGTGCCAACAGGGTAACTGCAGGGTCATCAGCCGGGAGCCACCCTTCATTGATGTTTCGCTCCATTAATCCCAGAACATCTCACGGTGGTGGAGCAACGGCAGGGACGTCTCCCTGCATTCACCCCTAGGACCCCTCTTTCTCCCACGACCTGTCCTTCCTACGCAACCACAACCAGAAGCTGGCTCTTTCCGCCTCTTCTGCCAGGTCCCTAGATGCCCTCTTCAGCCTTGTTCCAGACACTCCAATCTTCCTGAGGAGGTGCTGGATGGATATTCCAATGAACCCCCTGCAGCCAACCTCCACAGGGAAGATAGTTGTGGACCATCCAGCTTCCCGGCACTCGGCTACCAGGTCGATGTATTTGTCTCTCTTCCTTTCACAGGCAGCCTCCAATCCTCCCTCCCAAGGGACATTTATCTCTGCCAGGATCACTGTCTTGACATCAGAGGACCACAGGATGACGTCTGGCCTCAGGGAGGTGGTGGTAATCTCTGGGGGGAACTTGAGCTGCCGATCAAGATCCGCCCTTAAGTTCCAGTTGCATCCAGGTGTTAGCAGTGATCTTTCCCTCTGGCTGATGGTCTGAGCTCCGGCCCCTTGTCTAACAAAGCTGATGAACGTCCGAGTCTTAGAAGGAGGGTCTTTGGCTGCTTCCATTCTCCGCGCTTCAAGGACTTCTGCCAGCTTCCGCAGAACCAGATCATGCCGCCACCTATACCTACCCTGCGCCAGAGCTGTCTTGCAACTAGACAATACAATCTGTTTCATCACAAGAAGAGTCCTTTTCTTGAATTACAAATTAAAGAAGTAAGTAAAAAAAACAACAATAACATGGTGGCTTTAACCGGTAGTTGCAGGTATCATTTACAAATTCGAGGGAAGAAACAATTATCTAGACATTGCAGTTTCTGAAAGTTGATACAGAGCCTCATTATCGTTAGGATCACAGACTTATACAAAGTCACTTCTGAAGGGGGATATATACCTGATCCATTTTTTCCAAATATTATAAAATTTTTCCTTCTGGGTTCTTAGAGAGAATGTCAGTTTTTCCAATTTAAATATATCTAGAACTATGTTAATCCAGTCTTCTAATGTAGGAGGGGTTGGAGTTAACCACTTTCTTGTTATTGATTTTTTTACTGGCAGCTAGTAGAGCCTGGAGCAGCTTTATATCCCCTCCTCCATCCACAGTCATAATCAAACCAAAATACATGCTTACAAAATCATTACTGATCTCAGTCTTGAAAACATCTTTTAGAGCTTTACGAATTCCTGACCAGTATTGACTTAAAACTGGGCATGACCAAAATATATGAAAATGATCTGCCTCTAGACATCCGCATTTTCTCCAGCATTCAGTGTTTGAATTTTTATATTTGCTCTGGAGGGGTGTTCTAAAAAATCTTATTGTACTTTTCCAACAGTGCTCTCTTCATGTTAATGAATTACTGGAAGACCACTGGAAATTACAGATTTTTTTCCCAGGACTCATTAGAGATAGCTACTCCTGCTTCAATTTCCCACTTTTTCTTTATGTGAAGGGTATTGTCATTTTTTGTACTTAGAAGTGCATTATATATCTTGGAGATAGCTTTTTCAGGGAGCCTTCATAGGACGCTCTAATGATTTGGAAAAAGTCATATTCTTCAGGTACAAGTTTTGCAATGTTACAGTGTTTGTTAAAATAGTTTCGCATTTGTAGGAATCTGAAAAAATCAGTCCCCTCCAAACCATTGTTTGTTTGTAATGACTGGAAACTGCAGAGTATCTCCTTTTGTGTAAAAGAAAGAAACGTTGTTAATCCATTTTTTATCCATAATTTGAATCTCCCATCATTTGAATTGGGTTTGAAATCAGTGTCGTATGCACACCATCTACAGATTCTTAGCATATTTTCCATTTTTCATTTTCTAAGTACTTTGTACCATATTTTCAATGTATGTTCTAGCCATAATCCCTCCCCTTTTAATTTATCTGCCAATTTCTTGTCAGCTATGGTGGCTTGTAGAGGGAAATCTGGACATAAATTGAATTCTATTGTTTTCCATTTGGCTTTCATGTTCGGATAACACCACTGCAGCAAAGGAATGATCTCTGAAGAAAAATAATAATATTGTAAACATGGGAGCATTGCTGCTCCACTTTCTTTACTTAATTGTAGCACTGAGTGGCGGATTCTGGGTTTCTTCCCCTGCCATATGAAACGAGAGATCCATTTGTCCCATTCACTAAATTGCGCTTCGTTTACTTCAACGGGTAAAGTTCTAAATAAATAGAGTAATCTTGGGACAACATTCATTTTTACAGCCATAATCCTTGAGTTTAAATTAAGGAATGGGACGAGACTCCATCTACTTAAGTCTGATTTTATTGCCACTGAAAGTGGATCATAATTTGCCTTTGACAGCATGGAAATGTCCTTAGTGAGGGTTATACCCAGATATTTTAATGAGTCTGACCCACAGTTAAATTGGTACCTTTCTCGTAGGCATGTAGATGCTGAATAGTTCAGAGCCATCACCTGTGTCTAGCCAGATAGTTTTCCAAAATCAGTCAAAAGAGATATTAACTCCACAAATGATTTTTCAGGCTCTCCCAGAAAAACTCAAACATCATCTGCAAACATTGCGACCTTTTGTTCCTCTCCACCCACAGTGATGCCTTTAATCCCACTGGACTGTCTTAATTTTTGGCCAAGGGGTTCAATATATAGAGCAAAGAGGAGGGGAGAAATTGGGCACCCCTGCCTAGTCCCTCTCTCTAAAATGAAAAAGTCAGATCACCATTGATTTTTATGCATGCCCTGGGCTCATCATAAAGGGATCGAATTAGTGAGATGAAATTTTCTTGAAAGCCAAACCTTTGTAATACTTTGTAGAGAAAAAGCCATCTAACCGAGTCAAAGGCTTTCTCTGCATCAAGTCCAACGAATAATGTCTGTGTCCTGTCCTTGGTTACTTGTTCTATGACCTGTAGCGAGCGTCTTATGTTGTCTACTGTCTGTCTTCCTTGGATAAAGCCACATTGGTCCAAATGGATCAGGTCCGGTAAGTATATCTCAAGTCTGTGCGCCATTATTGTGGTGAATAATTTATAGTCTAAATTTAGTACGCTGATTGGTCTATAGCTGCCACAATTTTGTTTGTCCTTCCCCTCCTTGGGAATGACTGAGATTACCGTATCTTTCCATGATGGAGGTAATTTGCCATTTTTCATAATCCAATTGAATGTCTTAAGTAGGATTGGGGATAAATCTTCTTTAAAGATCTTGTACCACTCGGGTGTATAGCCATCAGGCCCAGGGGTTTTCCCTATTTTAAGTTTAGAAATTGGTAAGTGGATTTCTTTAATTGTTATTGCCTGCATTAATTTATCATTTTGTATCCCGGTTATTTCTGGTAAGTTTAAAGATGCGAGAAATTTATCAATTTGGGACTCACTAGAAGTTTGTGGTTGAGAGTATAAACTTCTATAAAATAATTCAAAACTTTCCTGAATCTTTTCGAGTTTGTTTTCAATTGATCCTTTGAGGGGGTGTTTTATTTTATAGGAACACTTGGTATTTAACACATTTTATTTTGTTTATGCCATTTCAAATACACCTCTAGCTGGGGATTCAGAGGTGTTCCCAGGCCAGTGTGGAGATATAATCTCTCCACCTAGTCCTGGGTCTTCCCCGGGGTCTCCTCCCAGGTGGACATGCCTGGAACAGCTCCCTAGGGAAGTAAGTGCCCAGGAGGCATCCTTACCAGATGCCCGAACCACCTCAGCTGGCTCCTTTCAGTGTGAAGGAGCAGCGACTCCACTCCGAGCTCCCCACGGATGACTGAACTTCTCACCTTATCTCTGTGGGAGACCTGAGGAAACCCATATCAGCTGCTTGTACCAGCGATCTAGTTCTTTTGGTCATGACCCAACCCTCATGACCATAGGTGAGAGTAGGAACAAAGATTGACCAATAGATCGAGAGGTCGATGAAGCCAACAGGACCACATCGTCTGCAAAATGCAGTGATGAGACCCTTGTTTTAATTAGTTTAATTTTATTTTATCGTTAGTTTTATCGATTTTACTTTCATTGCTTTTAGTTGTAACAAATTCTCTTGTATTGCTTTCTTTTAATGTTTTACGTTGTTGTGGTTGTCAGAATGCATGGTTGCCCAACTGAGTTGGGTCTGTTCTTTTAGACTCTGCTTTTGTGAAGCACCTTGAGATGACCGTGTTGTGATTTGGTGCTTAGCCTGCGTATGCCGACTGTATTAAAAATGCTGGCATACATCTAATAAATTATGGGTAAGTTTTGTGTAAGTTAAAAGCACATTAAAGATCGCTGATATACGTCTTAATACGCATGCACAATATTTTTGACGTATGTCGGTGTGTGACTCATATGTTCCGCATACACGAGACATAAGTTGTAGGTAAGTTATACTATTGTGGACACATGTTTCTTGTAATTTACTCATAAGTTGAAATACATCCATTACAGGGCTGTGAAAATTCCGCGGATATCAACCGGGGGGATGTTAGTCTTTTACTCTGTAATCGTGATCATCACTGAGTTTTCAAAATGCCTATCACAAAGCGTTCTTTTTTTTACGACATTGTGCAAGTTTTATAAGTCTGCAGACACTGATCTGTATGTGACAGATACAAATCTGTGTCCGCAAAGCCCCAAAATTACGCAGAGATTAAAAATGCCTCACTCAAAGCGTGGCTGGTTATTGCGACAGCTGTCGTACAGCAGGATGTGTTGGTTGCTACGGCGATGCTGTGCGGCTGCTCCAAGCTGGCTAAATGTAGCATGTGGACATCCCTTACCAAAAAATAGTACTGATAAGTATATAAAAAGTAAACTATAAGTATACTTGAAACATACTTGCATATACTACTTTTTGGTAAGGGATCGCATATTTTAAGAGCCATCAAGTTTTTAAAAGTAGAATTTTGCGGCATGTCTGTGTCATGGAGTGACGTCAGAGAGGGAAGATGGCGAGAAAGACGGTGTGAAAAAGTTCATTGAGGACAAAAATCCGTGGAATTCTCGCTGGCTTCATCATCATGAACACCAATAAAAGAAACAGGAAAAGCTCACTGCATCTTGTGCCCTTAAGAAACATGGTAAGATTTTTTTTTGTTTCTGGTAAATAAACATTGTGCTGCTCAAACAGGATTTCAGACAAGATTATGTGCCTTTTAATTAATCTAGACTTTTTCATTTGAAAAAAACATTGTGTGGCTTTGAATGGATTTACAGGAATTTACACAACATGTGACTTTTTTACTATAATGTATATTTATTGATATTTTACCATGATTTTCAAAATATTCTACAAGCTTTAGCTGTGGTTTGTTGCTTTAACAGTTTTTTTTTTTTTCTTCAGTCTTCATGAATTTAATGTAACTTAATTGTTCAGAGTTAATGCATAATTTGGTTTACAATTAAAAGGAAAATCATTCCAGGTCCTACTTCCACGTCACATTCTGTTATTTCAACATGATCATTGGCAGTTCAGATGAAAGGTTGAATCTGGGATCATTTAAATATGCTCTTCTTTTGAGATTGTATTTCTTCCAGGAGATGCTGAAAATGTAATCAATTTGGTTTCTGGTGCCCTGTGGGCCCTAAACCCTGGCTCCTGGGGAGCTGCGCCCTCCAGACCCTGCAAATTTACCTCGGATTTCACTATTTTCATTTACAGCCCTGCCATTAATGCTGTCTATTGATTGGATGAAAGCTACAGTCCTCATGTGAACAGACTGTTTCAAATATTAAAACTATTCACCCACGGAGTAAATATAAAGTCTTAATCTGACCTGTTTGTTTCAGTTGGATTCATCATCACAGTCTGACGGAAACATATCCACATAAAATGTCCCGACTTTGGAAAACAACGTCTGAAAATACTTTAGTTCCTTGTCGTGGCTGAAGAAACGTAGTGTTTTCAAGAAGTCCCTCTGGTTTCTCTGCTCCAGCTGCAGCCTGACGATGCCGGTGTTGCGGTTGAACTGGGGGAACCGTTCAGGTCGTGATACCGGCGCTTTAAGCGTCACAACGCCTCATTTATTCACATCAGCGTTTGCCGCAGCCATCAGTCGATGAAAATAAATCCCATGATCCACCAAGACAAAAATAAAATAATGTTACATGATTCCATTTTGCCTCCATGTGGAGACGATGCGCAACAATGTACAAGTGCTCGATGACGTGCTCATCAATATTTAATTCTTCACCTGCCAAATAAAAGGGTTCTGCCGGTGGTAGAAATGCAAGCCAGGCCAGACGAACCACACCACACCATGCAGTACTGACTCAAACCACTCGGTGGAAACGGGCCTGTCAGCATACACTGGGTAAATCGTCAAGATGTGACAGCTGCATAATTTGTTAGATGTACATCAGCCTGTGCCAGCATTTTTATTACGGTCGGCATACTCAGGCTAAATCATCAAGGTGTGACAGGGCCCTAAATTGACTTGCAGTTGAATTAAATTGGACACGTTAGTGATCCGGATTTACTCCCGTCAGCCGCAGCACCACTGACAGCTGAAGTGATTATCATCGATTGTCTTCATACAATGGCACCTGTCAGTGGGTGAGACATCAGTGTTTCCCCCGTGGGACATCAGGGTAACAAGAAACCCCGCATGGCCAGAAATATTGTGTTAATGCCAGAAGAACGCAGCCACATAACCATTCATTTGGATGTCAGTAATCACTTCAGTGCATCCAGATCCCTTTGGTTCTGGTAATCTCTCACACATACAATCCTGTGTGGAAGAAATTTATAAATCAGAACCATAAGTCAGCACTGCTTTATTTTCCAAGACCTCCGCCTGACTGGAGCGTTGTGATTGGGTAGAGAGCTGGGCTTTATGGCCGCTCTCAGCTTGCTTCTGTGCTGGAAGCTATATAGTAAACAAGAGCTTCCAGCAGGGGGCAAGATGTTCAAAGACAGAAGTGTGGGCTCATTGTTTGGGTCTGTTGTCGCTTTTGATGCTACCAGAAGTGATCGTGGTGTTAAAACTCAAATTCAGTTTATTAATAGTTGCAAATGTACCAGAGACAATACTGGAATTTATCGGTTATCTGTAACTTCCGATACATTTTTGGGTGGTTTATTGTTTTATCTTTATCAAAGATAACTTTTCAGTTATCTGATTATCTGTTATCAAAGTTAATTTTTTAGTTATCTGTGCCCACCACTGCTTATAAATGATTAAATATATACAGAATGTACAGAAACTTTATTTTCAGTGATTTTTAGAACAAACTCCTGAATTTAAGCTCGCTGTGCTGCTGAAATAATTTTTTTCATACACAAACACACCGTGCCAGGAATAAATGATCATTTATAAGAAAAGGTGGTGAGTGAACAAACCATTCTGTGTTTTGTAAGCAGCTTATATCTGACAGCGTTGTTGTTGTCATCCCCTGACAGCTGCGCTTCACATCCTCTTTGTCGCGTTTGGCTGGAACATACACGGTTTAGAGCTGTCATTATTTTTACCGTGGCTTCCTTTCATCAGAAACTTCCTCATCTTCATCAGAAGATGCTGTGGTCCGAAATGACACGTGTGCAGAAAGGCGGACCGATTTTTAGAGGTGGACCGTTCGGTCAGCGACACCGGATCACACATACTGAATTTTAAGTTGAACAGGTATCTAAATAAAGACAAACACAATCTTGGATATATTGGCATGTATCAGAAAACTTAATGGTATTTAAACTAAAATGTCTGCAGACAAATTCCTAAAATAAGATTAAAAAAGGCTGCCATGTGTCAAAATAAACCTTAACAGATCTTTTCCAAATGAATGTGATCCATGACCTCTCTCATCCACTGACCACATGAAGGTGGATGTGGATCCTTCCATTGGCAGACGATGAGTCTCCTGGTCAACAGAGAACAAAACGCAATCAAAGCCTTTTGATTTTTATTGAATGCGGCCTCCAGAGGAACAGAGACGTCAGTGGGCAGGGATGGACAGTCCCACCACAGACTCCAGAAAATGTGTTAAAAATAGACAGCTAATAACAGTGTAGTCTTGGACAGGTCCAGAATGTGCAGTGTAACGGGTGTGAAAATGTGTATTTGAAGAGTCCTTGTGTTACCCACACGTAACTTGTAGCTGACAGCGTCCACATGTGACTACAGTACAGATTAGTTTTACTCCCGATGTTAATCATTTCACTGTATGTAAACACATGACATTGTGCGTCTCTTTTCACACAAACGGACACACTGAACGTACCTTGTGACGTAGATGGGTGGGTGTGTGTGTGTGTGGGGGGGGGGGGGGGGTATGCTAGATGAGGCTGATACCAGACAGGACACAGGCCTGAGTCATGTGAGGGGATGTGGGAGGGGCTAACATGAAGAGAAGAGAAACACATTATTGTGTAGGATTTAAACAGGGACCAGGATTATCATCCACACCCTGACACAAATCAAACTGAGAAGTGGAGTTATTTAATCTGCAGGGACCATCATCTGACACTTGACCCAAACGGTAAGAGAAAAGAGGAAGAGCAACGTTTGGTCTCAGGCAGCAGGAATCATGATGTTTGAATGTGACAGAAGAGCAGTGGGATAAAACAGAGAATCACACTGGAAAAGTGAAATAATTTTCGGAAGGCTGGAGCATTCCTTTAAAGTCATGATTATACAAAGGAATGCTCCAGCCTTCCGAAAATTATTCCTAGTGCTGCATTCACATGCTGTTGTGAAAAACAGACATTTTTGTTCTGTGTTCTCTCACTGCTTCTTTCCTCCATATCGTCACAAATCTCAGTCATTCAGGAAAAAAGGGCTCTCATAATCTTTAGGAATTCATAACCACCATTCTTTTGAATGGGTCTTTTGGATTTGTATTTTATGTTTGCTACTTTCTGTGTTACTTTGTATCATTTTTATGTAAAAGTAAAGGATATGAACAACGGACAGACCACTATTAGTAGGAAAAACCTTCATCAAAAAAATAAGGGACATGTTTGTGGATAAGGGTTATATTTTGGATTGACTTGGAAGGGGTGTAAATCAGGAGTCTCCTTCAAGGGTTTTAAAGATGGTAAATGTTTGAACAGATTTAAGTGATATGAGGTCATTATTAAGTTGGCTGCTTCACTGGAACATCTGGGCCACCAGGCAACGCTGGATGTAAAGTACAACCCCAATTCCAATGAAGTTGGGACGTTGTGTAAGATGTAAATAAAAACAGAATACAATGATTTTCAAATCCTCTTCAACCTATATTCAATTGAATACACCACAAAGACAAGATATTTAATGTTCAAACTGATAAACTTTATTGTTTTTGTGCAAATATTTACTCATTTTGAAATGGATGCCTGCAACATGTTTCAAAAAAAGTGACAGGGCAACAAAAAAAAATGAGAATGTTGATGAATTCTCAAAGAACACCTGTTTGGAAACAGGTGAGTGTCATGATTGGGTATAAAAGGAGCATCCCCAAAAGGCTCAGCTGTTCACAAGCAAAGATTGGGTTAGAATCACCACTTTGTGAACAACTGTGTGAAAAAATAGTCCAACAGTTTAAGAACAATGTTTCTCAACGTTCAACTACAAGGAATTTAGGGATTCCATCGTCTACAGTCCATAATGTAATCAGAAGATTCAGAGAATGTGGAGATCTTTCTACACGTAAGCGGCAAGGCCGAAAACCAACATTGAATGCCCGTGACCTTTGATCCCTCAGGCGGCACTGCATTAAAAACGGACATCCTTGTGTCAAGGATCTTACCGCGTGGGCTCAGGAACACTTCAGAAAACCATTGTCAGTTAACACAGTTCGTCGCTACATCTACAAATGCAAGTTAAAACACTACCATGCAAAGCGAAAGCTATACATCAACAACATCCAGAAATGCCGCCGCCTTCTCTGGGCCCGAGCTCATTTGAAATGGACAGACACAGAGTGGAAAGGTGTGCTGTGGTCTGATGAGTCCACATTTCAAATTGTTTTTGGAAATCATGGACGTCATGTCCTCCGGACAAAAGAGGAAAAAGACCATCCAAATTGTTACCAGCGCAAAGTTCAAAAGCCAGCATCTGTGATGCTATGGGGGTGTGTTAGTGCCCATGGCATGGACAACTTACACATCTGTGATGGCACCATCAGTGCTGAAAGGTATAGTGTTCAGAATATAGTAGTACTATGTGACTAAAAAGATGAATCCAGGTTTTGAGTATATTTCTTATTGTTACATGGGAAACAAGGTACCAGTAGATTCAGTAGATTCTGACAAATCTAACAAGACCAAGCATTCATGATATGCACACTCTTAAGGCTATGAAATTGGGCTATTAGTAAAAAAAAGTAGAAAAGGGGGTGTTCACAATAATAGTAGTGTGGCATTCACTCAGTGAGTTCATCAATTTTGTGGAACAAACAGGTGTGAATCAGGTGTCCCCTATTTAAGGATGAAGCCAACACCTGTTGAACATGCTTTTCTCTTTGAAAGCCTGAGGAAAATGGGACATTCAAGACATTGTTCAGAAGAACAGCGTAGTTTGATTAAAAAGTTGATTGGAGAGGGGAGAACCTATATGCAGGTGCAAAAAACTATAGGCTGTTCATCTACAGTGATCTCCAATGCTTTAAAATGGACAAAAAAAACAGAGATGCGTGGAAGAAAATGGAAAACAACCATCAAAATGGATAAAAGAATAACCAGAATGGCAAAGTCTCACCCAGTGATCAGCTCCAGGATGATCAAAGACAGTCTGGAGTTACCTGTAAGTGCTGTGACAGTTAGAAGACGCCTGTGTGAAGCTAATTTATTTGCAAGAATCCCCCGCAAAGTCCCTTTGTTAAATAAAAGACATTTGCAGAAGAGGTTACAATTTGCCAAAGAACACATCAACTGGCCTAAAGAGAAATGGAGGAGTATTTTGTGGACTGATGAGAGTAAAATTGTTCTTTTTGGGTCCAAGGGCCGCAGATAGTTTGTGAGACGACCTCCAAACTCTGAATTCAAGCCACAGTTCACAGTGAAGACAGTGAAGCATGGTGGTGTAAGCACCATGATATGGGCATGTTTCTCCTACTATGGTGTTGGGCCTATATATCGCATACCAGGTATCATGGATCAGTTTGGATATGTCAAAATACTTGAAGAGGTCATGTTGCCTTATGCTGAAGAGGACATGCCCTTGAAATGGGTGTTTCAACAAGACAATGACCCCAAGCACACTAGTAAACCAGCAAAATCTTGGTTCCAAACCAACAAAATTAATGCCTCGCAGATGTGAAGAAATCATGAAAAACTGTGGTTATACAACTAAATACTAGTTTAGTGATTCACAGGGTTGCTAAAAAAGCAGTTTGAACATACTCAACAAAAATATAAACGCAACACTTTTGGTTTTGCTCCCATTTTGTATGAGATGAACTCAAAGATCTAAAACTTTTTCCACATACACAATATCACCATTTCCCTCAAATATTGTTCACAAACCAGTCTAAATCTGTGATAGTGAGCACTTCTCCTTTGCTGAGATAATCCATCCCACCTCACAGGTGTGCCATATCAGGATGCTGATTAGACACCATGATTAGTGCACAGGTGTGCCTTAGACTGTCCACAATAAAAGGCCACTCTGAAAGGTGCAGTTTTATCACACAGCACAATGCCACAGATGTCGCAAGATTTGAGGGAGCGTGCAGTTGGCATGCTGACAGCAGGAATGTCAACCAGAGCTGTTGCTCGTGTATTGAATGTTCATTTCTCTACCATAAGCCGTCTCCAAAGGCGTTTCAGAGAATTTGGCAGTACATCCAACCAGCCTCACAACCGCAGACCACGTGTAACCACACCAGCCCAGGACCTCCACATCCAGCATGTTCACCTCCAAGATCGTCTGAGACCAGCCACTCGGACAGCTGCTGAAACAATCGGTTTGCATAACCAAAGAATTTCTGCATAAACTGTCAGAAACCGTCTCAGGGAAGCTCATCTGCATGCTCGTCGTCCTCATCGGAGTCTCGACCTGACTCCAGTTCATCGTTGTAACCGACTTGAGTGGGCAAATGCTCACATTCTCTGGCGTTTGGCACGTTGGAGAGGTGTTCTCTTCACGGATGAATCCCAGTTCACACTGTTCAGGGCAGATGGCAGACAGCGTGTGTGGCGTCGTGTGGGTGAGCGGTTTTCTGATGTCAGTGTTGTGGATCGAGTGGCCCATGGTGGCGGTGGGGTTATGGTATGGGCAGGCATCTGTTATGGACGAAGAACACAGGTGCATTTTATTGATGGCATTTTGAATGCACAGAGATACTGTGATGAGATCCTGAGACCCATTGTTGTGCCATACATCCAAGAACATCACCTCATGTTGCAGCAGGATAATGCACGGCCCCATGTTGCAAGGATCTGTACACAATTCTTGGAAGCTGAAAATGTCCCAGTTCTTGCATGGCTGGCATACTCACCGGACATGTCACCCATTGAGCATGTTTGGGATGCTCTGGACCGGCGTATATGACAGCGTGTACCAGTTCCTGCCCATATCCAGCAACTTTGCACAGCCATTGAAGAGGAGTGGACCAACATTCCACAGGCCACAATTGACAACCTGATCAACTCTATGCGAAGGAGATGTGTTGCACTGCATGAGGCAAATAGTGGTCACACCAGATACTGACTGGTATCCCCCCCCCAATAAAACAAAACTACACCTTTCAGAGTGGCCTTTTATTGTGGGCAGTCTAAGGCACACCTGTGCACTAATCATGGTGTCTGATCAGCATCTTGATATGGCACACCTGTGAGGTGGGATGGATTATCTCAGCAAAGGAGAAGTGCTCACTATCACAGATTTAGACTGGTTTGTGAACAATATTTGAGGGAAATGGTGATATTGTGTATGTGGAAAAGGTTTTAGATCTTTGAGTTCATCTCATACAAAATGGGAGCAAAACCAAAAGTGTTGCGTTTATATTTTTGTTGAGTGTAATAGTTTTGAGTTTGTAGTGTCAACAGCAGATGCTACTATTATTATGAACACCCCCTTTTCTACTTTTTTTTTTTTTTTTTTTATAATAGCCCAATTTCATAGCCTTAAGAGTGTGCATATCATGAACGTTTGGTCTTGTTGGATTTGTGAGAATCTACTGAATCTACTGGTACCTTGTTTCCCATGTAACAATAAGAAATATACTCAAAACCTGGATTAATACTTTTAGCCACATAGCATAGCACATTACTGTACATCCAGGTTTTGGAGCAACACATGCTGCCATCCAAGCAACGTCTTTTCAGGGACGTCCCTGCTTATTTCAGCAAGACAATGCCAAGCCACATTCTGCTCGTTACAACAGTGTGGCTTCGTAGTAAGAGTGTGGGTACTAGACTGGCCTTCCTGCAGTCCAGACCTGTCGCCCATTGAAAATGTGTGGCGCATTATGAAGCGCAAAATACGACAACGGAGACCCCGGACTGTTGAACAACTGAAGTCATACATCAAGCAAGAATGGGAAAGAATTCCACCTACAAAGCTTCAACAATTAGTTTGTTGAATTAAATGTAGGTTGAAGAGGATTTGCAAATCATTGTATTCTGCTTTTATTTCCATTTTACACAACGTCCCAACTTCATTGGAATTGGGGTTGTAAGTCATCTGTGTGAAACTGGAAAAACCAGGGAATATGGCTCACATCCATACTGCCTGTACCCAAAAATATCTGCAAAAATAATGCATAACAATACATGCATGGACTGCATTTCTACAGCTACGTACACACACGCATGCACACTGTGCTGCCATGCAGTGTGCTCAACTGCACACCAGGAACAACTTGGGGATTAAGTATCTTACCCGAGGGCCCTTAGTAATTTTCTGTTCTGATGTGGATTTGAATTGAGGATTCTCTGTCTCAATCCCACCAGTTTAACCCCCACCACATTTTCATGAACCCTGATAAATGTGTGTCATTCATTGTTACATTCTGGAGCACTATCATGTGGTAGTCAGCAGAGAGAGACCAAGATCTTTGTGCATCTTCCAGCCAAAACAAAACCTCCCATCTGAACTGGTGCATGGTATGATGTTACGTACATTATTACGAGCAGAGAGAAACGCACAGAAGTGCACACACATTTGCTCTTGAGAAAATTGGGAGCAACAAAAACAAACCTAATGACATACTCATTTGTGGCCAAAGTCCAGCAGACGTCCATGAAGACTTTGTACAGGAAGGACATGCTTGCACATAAGAGCAGGCAAAATACTTTTTTAAAAAGCCACATGCCTTGGAAGGTGCCAAAGTGTGCACCTAAAGGTGTTCACCAACAGAGCCTTGGACCATGGAGAGGTGGGGGTGTAAATTATTTTTAAAGATTACAGCGTTCCAAAGGGTTTGGAAATGCACCACTTGTAATTTTTTTCCCCACGTTTTGATGAACGTGCAGCCTTATCAAGGTGCTGACTGACGTTCACTTTTGTCTGACCACACAAAATCGATGTTCGGCTCAACAAATGCATTTCTGCTTACATTAAAGAGTTTTTTTTTTTTTTTTTTTTTTGTCATGCACAGTAAATACAGGCAGTTATACCACACAATGAAATTTTTACTCTGTTCATTCTCCCTAGAAAATTTGCATGTAGAAAGTTCACATCAGATGATTTAAAAAAAAACCATACTATAAAATACCCATTATTTACTGCTGGAGGTTTCTTCCTGGTGGGAGGGAGTTTTTCCTTCCCACTGTCACCATGTGCTTGCTCACAGGGGGTCGTTTTGACCGTTGGGGTTTTTATGTAATTATTGTATGGCCTTGCCTTACAATATAAAGCGCCTTGGGGCAACTGTTTGTTGTGATTTGGCGCTATATAAATAAAATTGAATTGGAATTGAATTATTTGACTGAAGAATGTATTATATACACTATTTAAAGATGCACAGTTTAGAGCAGTGCTGTCCAAAGTATTCCAGAAAGGGTGGTGTTGTCTGGAGCTGTTGTACTCCTGGTATGGTCTCCCATGGCAAATTGGTCTCAGGTGAGAGGCCAGACAAAGAATATTTTACAAGACACCATGACAAAACAAGGCAGAGGAAACGTGATCCATCCTGGAGGATGCTCGGGGCCCCCTGTCTGGAGCCAGGCCTGGATGGAGAGCCCGTCAGTGACCGCCTGGTGACTGGACTTGCCATGAAGCCCAGCCGGGCACAGCCCAAAAAGGCAACGTGGAACTTCCATTTCCACCCTGTGTGGTCAACACCCACAGGGGGAACCGGTGGTGTCAGGTGCGCGGTCTCATGGGTGGCAGTGAAAGTCGAGGGCCTCGGCGGACCAGACCCAGGCAACAGGGGCTAGCTCTGGGACGTGCGGAACGTCACCTCGCTGTGGGGGAAGGAGCCGGGGCTTGTGCCGGGAGGTGGAGCGATATCAGTTAGATGTGATGGGCCTCACCTCCATTCACAGCCTCGGCTCTGGAACCACTCTCCTTGATAGGGGTTGGACATTCTTCTCTGCAGTTGCCCAGGGGGTGAGGCGCCGGGCGGGTGTGAGGATACTCACGACTCTCCGGCTGATCAACGCTTGGAGTTTACCCCGGGAGATGAGAGGGTCGCCTCCGTGCGCCTTCAGGTAGCCCGGGGGGGGAGGATTTCTGACTGTTGTTTGTGCGTATGCACCGAACAGCAATTTGGAGTATTCAGCCTTCTTTGAGTCCTTGAATGGAGTCCTGTATCAGGCTCCGGTGGGGGACTTCATTGTTCTGCTGGGGGACTTCAACACACACGTGGGCAATGACAGAGACACCTGGAGAGGTGTGATTGGGAGGAACGGCCTCCCCGATCTAAACCCAAATGGTCATTTGTTATTGGACTTCTGTGCTCATCATGGACTGTCCATAACGAACACCATGTTCGAACATAAGGATGCTCATAAGTGTACATAGTACCAGAGCACCCATGATCTGATCACCAAGGTGGTTCTGGCGGACCATGAGGCACCTCAGGAGGGGAAAGTGGGAAACCATCCAAGCTGTCTACAGTAAGGATGGGACTCTGTTGACCTCAACTCGGGATGTAATCTGGTGCTGGAAGGAACAATTGGAGGAACTCCTGCATCAGACCAGAGCCCCCTCAATAGTAGCACCCGGGACTAGGTGTACAGATTATATCTCCACACTGGCCTGGGAACACCTCGGGGTCCCCCAGGTAGTTGTGGTTAATGTGGCCCAGGAAAAGGAAGTTTGGGGTCCCCTGTTGGAGCTGTTGCCCCTGTGACCCGATCCCGGATAAGCAGTTGAAGATGAGATGAGATGGTGAGGGGCCAGTGGATAAGAGAGTTACTGAGAAGCCTAATGGCCTGTGAATAGAACCTGTTAGCATCTGCCTGATACAGATTCTTTATTGTCATTGTAACAGGTACAACGAAAGATAACGTGCAGTCTTTCAGTGTAAATATAAACGTGAGTAAACCACACGCAGACTTGAAAGAAAAGAATGAAAAAGGTATGTTCAGAGCGCAAGTAAAAAAAGACAAACGTAGTAGCAAAAAAGAGATTACATATAAACAAAGCAAAATGTATGTACAAAACTGGATATTTCAGTGGCAGTGGATATTGCACATAAATATTTCCCTCATTCCAAGTGTGTCATGTGACCTGGCTGTTTGATTTCATTCAAAGCTCTAACAGCAGTTGGGTAGAAACTGTTTTTCAGTCTTTGTTCTTGCTTTAATGGTCCTGTACCGTCTGTCTGATAGCAGCAGCTCAGAGTGTCCAGGGTGGGACGAGTCCTTTAGGATGGTGTTGGCTCTCCTGAGACAGTCAGAGCCATGAAGGTCCTTCAGTGTGGGTAGAGGGCACCCAGTGATCTTCTCTGGAGCTCTTTCCTGTTTGCCCCCATGCAGCTGGTAAACCACGTCCAGAGGCAGTATGTGAGGATGCTCTCTATGCAGAGCGCGAAAAAGACACCAGACACCTCTGGTTGATAATATTTTGTCCTGAGGATTCTTGGAAAGTGGAGTCTTTGCTATGCCTTCTTTACCAAGTGTGTGGTGTTCCTGTCCCAGGTCAGTTCCCCTTCTATTTGGACTCCCAGGAAAGAGAAGTCCCTGACCCTTTCCACACAAGTCCCCCCAGTGATAATGGGCTGAATGTCTGTCTGGTTTCTCCTGAAGTCTATAATTAGCTCCTTGGTTTTGGATCTGTTCAGGAGCAGGTTATTTTCTCTACACCGTCAGCTGTTCCACCTCCTCCTGGTAGGCGGACTCATCTCCTCCAGTGATACAGCCGACCACTATGGTGTCATCTGCATAGTTAATGAAGGTGTTGGTGGTAGGGGGTGAGTCAGAGGTATAGAGGGTGAAGAGGAGCGGGCTCAGTACGCAGCCTGGAGGGGAACCGGTGCTGAGTGTGAGAGCTGTGGATATGTGGGGACCAATCCTGACTCTGTGAGCCATCTGACAGGAAGTCCTTAATCCAAAGACATGTGGAATGAGGTAGACCGAGGTGCAGGGTGTTCCTCACAAGACCATGGGAGGGGGGTTGTTGAATGCTGAACTATAATCCATGAAGAGAAGACAGGCGTAGTTACCCTGTTGGTCCAAGTGGGCCAGTGTGGTGTGGAGGGCAGTGGTCATGGCGTCCTCTGTTGGTTTGGGTCTGAAGTGGGGGTTAGGGATGACGTAATGTTATTTCTAACCAGTTTTTCAAAGCACTTCATCACCACCAGTGTGAGTGCAACAGGTCGGAACTTTTGAAGAGTGTGATGTATCACTAGGTTTGGCAGCAAACACTTTGGGGTGCCGGTTCTGGACACTAATTGCAATGGTTCAGGTGAGTGTGAAGAAAAAGATGTCGACCCCAATAAGTTCCATAACAAAGCCCTGATCCACAGAGAGACTGTAACGAGACACCGCCTCAGCCAGCTGGTTCTGGGACTTGCTACACAAACAGAAGCAGAGCCACCAAACACAAACCCTGTTAGACTAAACCAAATTACAAGAAAACAAAGAAAACAATGTGACGCATTGGAAAAAAGAAATCAACCAAAACCCAGAGTAAATTGGAATGCTGTTTGTCCCTAAACAGACAGAACTCCGTGGCAGAATACTTAGCACTGTGACTAACCCAAAGCTCAGGAAATTCTTGACCATATCAAATATTTTTTGTCTGCTACCTACAACTCGCATGGAATGTCTCAAACCTAAACCTACTTCCAGGCATCTTATATATGCTCCTCTGGAAACACCCCTAAACCCAAACAGTCTAACCGTCAACCCCACTGAGGTTGACGAGAATCCATTAACATAGGATCACTGTCCTCAAAATCACTGTTGATTAATGATCTAATTATGGATCATCACAAATATGATTGGGTTATGTGAAACTTGGCTTTAACCGACAGCTGTCCTCCCCTTAAATGAGGCCTGCCCACCAGCATATATATTAGTCACATCCCTCGTGATGCAAAGCAAGGTGGGGGTGTTGCTCTTATTTATAAATCTAGGTTTAGCTTAATAGCTGTTGGGGTCACAAATATAACTTGTTTGAACATCTGACTCTCCGCTCTGTTCAGGATATTACGTATTGCCCATGTCAGAAGAATAAAAATCAGTCGTATTACTTTGTCACTATATAGGCCTCCTGGCCCATATTCCGAATTTTTAGATAAATTTGGTGCGTTTATCTCTAACGTGTCGACAGTGCAGATAACATTCTAATAATTGGTGACTTTAACATTCATATAAATAAGCCTTCTGATCCCCTCTGCAAATCATTCATGGAAATTGTGGATGCATTAGGATTTCAGCAATGCATTCGGGACTCGACGCACATTAGTGGAAATATCCTGGATTTGGTTCTCATACGTGGTATTGCTGTCATGAATATTCACATCATTCCTCTTGCATCAGTGGTCTCTGATCACTCACTTATTAGGTTTACAGTTTTGCTACCATGTTTAGTGGAATAATAACCTTATTTATCACTATGGCGATGCTTCAACTCCTCAACTACAACTGAACTCGAAGCTAGACTGCCTGATGTCTTAGCTTCACATTTGGCAAATACCCAATCAGTAGACAGACTTTGTTAAAACCTTTGTTAAAACTGCGCTTGCCCAAAATACAGTCTCCTTGTTTCATTGATTACCTGCGTGACCTCAAGCATAAGGCTAGAGGTCTAGAACAGAAATGGTGTAGTTTAAAAGTATTCCACCTTGCGTGGCGTGATGCTATCTTAGACTATAAACATGCATTACTGGCTACAAAGTGGACCTATTGCTCTGATTTGATAAACAAAAACAAGCACAACTCAAAGTTCTTGTTCAACATGGTGGCAACACTTATTCATGGACAACCACCTGTAGTTCGCTCTCGATTTACAGTGCAAGAATTCCTGGATTACTTTGAGAAGAAAATAGAAGACTTTAGGTTAAACATATCCCAGAATGCCTTAACCCAGCCACTACACCCTGCTGTTGAGGTTGGCGCCATTACTGAGGTATTACCTAGATTTACAGAATTTGATAGTATCTCTCTAGGCATGCTCACGAAACTCGTAACATCTACAAAAAGCACAACCTGTTTATTTGATCCTATACCAACAAAACTGTTTAAGGACCTGTGGTCCACTCTTGGGCCGACTGTGCTGGAAATTATTAATCTCTCATTAACTTCTGGATCTGTTTCTAAATGTTTCAGATCTGCAGTGATTAAACCATTACTTAAGAAACCTAATCTTGACCCTTGTGTATTGAATAACTATCGACCGATATCAAATCTGTCATTTTGCTCTAAATTTCTGGAAAAAGTGATTTCACAGCAGCTTTTGGACCATCTTACTGAGAATAATCTTTTTGAGCCACTGCAGTCTGCTTTTAGTCTGCTGTCTTCATTTCTTCCGTGGCTTTAAACACACATTTGACAAAGTGATCCAACTTTTAACTTTGTGTTCGGGCATTGACTGGAAAAATCACTCTTTCGCGAGGTGGTGTTTTGCGTAAATGCTCTTGTTGAGCACGAGTCATTCTGTCTGTGCGAACAGAGCGCAGCTCATCTGATCCATTATAACAACATATTAAATCTATCATAAACATACTTTTACAGCAGCTCATAAAGAAGAAATGAACACGCAACTTTTTTACTAAGTTATTACAATAAAAAGTAGTTACCTTTTAAACTGTTCCCAAATACGTCCCCCACTTCATGGAGCAAGAGAGAGAGGGACAGAAAGGGTCCAGATGAAATGGTCCTCTGTGATTCTAGAAGTGATTAGAGGTGTTTTCAACATCCAAGCTCAGACAGAAAATGATTAATCCACTACAAAACAATTATTTTATATACAGCGTTTGGTGCACAAAGCAGGTGGGATTGTGCGCAAGAGGGCGGAACATGTCCAAAACAGTCCTCATAGGTGCCAGGTGCTCAGAAAATGGGCTTTAGCAGCCACGTCCTCACCACACACGCCTCTAAAATCTTCGTTAGTCCTCGTAGTAACTCGTACACAAACTGTCCCACGCTGTTGTTGCTAAATTTTGAACATCTTGAAATTAGCGCCACGCTCAGAGATGAGCCTCGTTCGCCGAAGATTCTGCATCTAAGAGCCTCTCAGAGCCACTATTCTCCCATGATAGCTGAATAAATCCTCTTGTAGCAAAAAAACATGCTGCGTGGCTCATTATTTATCCTTCTTTATTTGGTGGGACCAGGGCTTTGTTTCAAATCTGCAGTGATTAAACCATTACTTAAGAAATTTAATGTTGACCCTAATATATTGAAAAACTATTGGCTGATATCAAATCTATCATTTTGCTCAAAACGTCTGGAAAAAGTGGTGTCACGGCAGCTCGTGGACTATCTTACTGAGAATAATCTCTTTAAGCCACTGCAGTCTGCTTTTAGAAAATATCATTCCACAGAGACGGCTCTCACTAAAGTGGTGAATGATCTTCTGCTTACAATGGATTCAGACACCACTATGGTTCTGTTGCTGTTAGATCTCACTTCTGCATTTGATACAGTGGATCATCATATTCTACTCAATAGGCTGGAAAATCACTTTGGTATTACTGGGAGTGCCCTTGCATGGTTGACGTCATACCTGACCAGTCGTTCTCACTGTGTTTTGTACAGTAACACTACCTCTAACCTTAGTGACATGAAATTTGGGGTTCCACAGGGGACCAACTTTAGGCCCCCTGCTTTTCTTCCTTTATATAGCACCCCTTGGGTACATATTGCTGCCTTTTGGGATTACCTTTCACTGCTATGCACATGATACTCAGTTATATATGCCGATAACTGCTGGTAATCTCTTCCACATAAAATCCTTAGAAGATTGCCTTGCATCAGTGAGAAGCTGGATGTCTAGAAACTTCCTACTTTTAATCTCTGATAAGACTGAAATGATGGTTCTTGGTCCAGTGAGACATCAGCATCAATTTGACCTGCTAACGCTCAGCCTAGGCTCGTGTGTCATACATCACACTGACAAAGTGAGGAACCTTGGGGTAATTTTTGATCCTACATTGTTCTTTGACCTCCACATTAGAAATATTACAAAGACTGCTTTCTTCCACCTGCGAAATATCGTGAAGATTTGTCCCATCCTGTATATGGCTGATGCTGAGACCCTGATCCATGCGTTTATCTCTTCTAGATTGGACTACTGCAATGTTCTATTTTCTGGTTTACCGCAGTCCAGCATTAGGGCTCTCCAGTTAGTTCAAAATGCTGCTGCCAGACTTTTGAAAGGAAGCAGAAAGTTTGACCACATTACACCTATTTTGACGTCTCTTCACTGGCTTCCTGTCCCAGTGAGATCTGATTTTAATGTTCTGCTACGAGTTTATAAAATTGTTCACGGACTGGCACCTCCCTACCTAGCTGACCTAATTAAACCTTACGTACCAGCCCGGGCTTTGCATTCTAAGGGTGCAGGACTACTTTGTGTCCCTAGGGTGAATAAGAAGTCTGTGGGTCACAGAGCTTTCTCTTATCATGCTCCTGTTCTGTGGAATGATCTCTCCCTGCATCAATAAAACAGTCAGATTCTGTGGAGACTTTCATGTCCAGACTTAAGACACAGTTTTTTCACTTTCATATGGCTAGCATACTGGTCAAGTATGTTACTTTGTTTTTTACTCTTTTAAATTAATTTCATTAGGAAACGGAGCGTGCCACAGCCTCAGCTTTATCTAAAGTCTGGGTCTGTTAGTGAAGCTTCGGGCTAGTGGCCGGCGATCACATTAGTATTTCCTGTTTTTCTTGTTGTTTAATGCTGACAAATTATACACTATTTATTGCCTTTCTGATGACTGATTCTGTTTTTTCTTTCTGTTTGAGGTGCAGCTCCGTCCAGAGATGGGTATGGTGCCTGTTTCTGTAACCCTCTTGTCCTTTGCACCTTCAGCATTTCCTGTATTTTCATCTTGTGAATTATTTGTAATTTATATTTGGCTCATGGCCCAAGCAGAGGGTCACCCCTTTGAGTCTGGTCTGCTTGATGTTTCTTCCTGAAATTATCAGAGGGAGTTTTTTCTTACCACTGTCACCTGTGTTCTTGCTCTGTGGGTTGGTAAGGTTAGACCTTACTTGTGTGAAACGCTTTGAGGAAACTTTGTTGTGATTTGGCGCTATATAAATGAAAATAAATTGAAATTGAAATTGACCATGTACAGACTCAGTGAGCACAGCCTGGCCATGGAGAAAGGCTGTCACAGACCTGGCCCCTCAGAGAAGACAGACTGTGCACCCACTGCTCACAACACCAGGTGGACACCGAGCTCCACTTCCTGACCGCCTGCCCACTGCACCAAGACATCAGACAGCAGCAGCTCTGATGCCAAGCTTGTAGTTGGTGAGGTGCTGGACCTCCATCTAGGATTACCTGCTGTTGTTGGTGTCCAGGTGGTTGTGGATCCTCCTCCTGAAGTTCTCCTTGGTCTTCCTGATGGCTCTCTTCAGGTTGGTGCAGGCTATGCTGTAGAGAGCCCTGTCACCAGCTCTGAAGCTGGAGTTTCTCTCCTTCAGCAGCTACTGGTCATCCAGGGTTTTTGACCCAGATGTGTTTCTCCACTGTGAGCGTATCTACACAGTTCTTAATGTAACACAGTACAGTGTCTGTAAACGCGCCCAGGTCCTCATCTTCAAAAACGTCTCAGTCGGTGCTGTTGAAGCCCCGTCTTGCTGTCTTTTCACCGTCTTAATGGTGGTGTTGGTGGGTTTCCTGAGGGGGTATGTGCAGGTTTGAGTTGCAGAGAGATGTGGTCTGACTGTCCTATATGTGGAGCAGGTCCGGCCTGTCGCGTCACTTAATGTTGGTGTAAATTTGATTCTGTGTGTTTTCTCCTCTTGTGGCACATTTACATGTTGATGAAGCCTGGAGTGCACTGAGTTTAATTCTGCATGATTAAAATCACCCGTGATAATGTGCACTGCGTTATCTGAAGCCGCCTGCAGCCTCAGTTCATCCAGTTTATTAGAGAGGGATCTTACGTTGGTGAGGGAGAGGTGAGCGGTGCTCTGTGTGGCCACGTACGTAGCTTGGCTCGCCCCCCCGGCGCGGCATCACCGTTTTTGCTTGCACTCCCTACACCGCCTCCGCTTCCTTCTCGTTGAGATGGTGATCCACAGAGAGCCGGGGTCCCTTGTTATGTTGAAAGGATGAGAAGACTCCACTGTAATAGTCCTCTTGCACAAAACTCCATTTTTAAAAAGGTCATGTTGACTGTAGGTGGTGTTAGCTTGACAGAAGGTTACGATGAATAAATAAATGAAGCACTGAAAGTGAGTGCAGCAGTCTAAAAGACTTTGAAGCAAAGTGGACCTTTGTTTTCTGTCTTGATATAAATGCAGCAGTTTCTGTCTGTGCAGTTCTCGGATTGATCTCTGGGTCGGTGCTGGAGGATGGATCCACTGTCTCATTTTGTCCTTTTAGTTAAAAGTGAAGTGACGGGGGAGAGTTGGGATCTGTGTGGAACAGGAAGTTCATCAAGGAGAAGGAGGCGTTTGTGTGGAGCTTTGGCTCATCACGCAGTCCACACGCACACACAGCCTGACTGCAGAGAAGTCAGACACTTAACAGGAATCTGTGTTTTTAGGTCATCACGCCCTGCAGACGCTTGATTCTGTGTGCAGACAACAGGAAGGAAATGGAGGAGTGGATGGCAGCACTGCGCAGTGTCCAGAACAGGCACAACTACGAGGTCTGTCCCAGTCCAGGCCGTTTGTCAAACTACTGCAAGTACTTCTAAATGTAGCTGCAGACAGTCAAAGTACTTGTAGTACTGGTAAATGTAGCTTCAGACAGTCTAAGTACTTGTAGTACTGGTAAATGTAGCATCATTGTCATAACGGGAGATATTCTGTCCTCATAAATGTTGCAGATATAATATCAGCAGGATACGATAAGTACTTTATGAAGTAGTGACTGTGTCTCTCTTTCCAGTCTACCCAGTACAGTATGGACCATTTCAGTGGGATGCATAATTGGTACACATGTTCTCACGCCAGGCCAACGTACTGCAATGTGTGCAGAGAAGCTCTGTCGGGCGTCACGTCACACGGCCTGTCCTGTGAGGGTATGCATAGTACACTGACAACAGACTATACATGAAGTACACTGAACATGCAGTACACATTTCAGAAAGTACATAAGTTACACTGAGAACACATTTTGCACAGTGCACAGATCAGGTTCTGTCTCAGATGCCACATCCAGCACAGTGCACAACTGTCCTCAGCGCCTGATCGCAACCACCTCAGCAATCAATCAGGCCATCTCCAAGGCTAGAAAGTTGCCAGGTTGGGAATCACAGTGGCTTTGAGGGGAGCTCTATTTTCCAGTAAACTCCACGACTTCCTAAGCATGTGGGTTTGTGCAGTTGGTAACAGAATGTTACCGACCCCACTGCAAAAAAGTTGGGACAGGGCAACAAAAGACAAAAGTTGCAGAATGCTCAAAGAATAGTTATTTGGAAACAGGTGAGTGTCGTTATTGGGTATAAAAGGAGCATCCCCAAAAGGCTCAGCCATTCACAAGCAAAGATGAGGCGAGGATCACAATTTTGTGCATGAAAAAAAAAATACTCAAACAGTTTAAGAACAATGTTTCGCAACATTCAGTTGTAAGGAATTTAGGGATTCCATAATCTACAGTCTGTAATATAATCAGAAGATTCAGAGAATCTGGCCCATGACCTTCGATCCTTCAGGTGGCACTGCATTAAAAACAGACATCATTGGGTGAAGGATCTTACCGCATGGGCTCAGGAACACTTCAGAAAACCATTGTCAGTTAACACAGTTCATCGCTACATCTACAAGTGCAAGTTAAAACTCTACCATGCAAAGTGAAAGCCAAACATCAACAACATCCAGAAATGCCGCCGCCTTCTCTGGGCCCGAGCTCATTTGAAATGGACAGACACAAAGTGGAAAAGTGTGCTGTGGTCTGATGAGTCCACATTTCAAATTGTTTTTGGAAATCATAGACGTCGTGTCCTCTGGACAATAGAGAAAACAGACCATCCAGATTGTTACCAGCGCAAAGTTCAAAAGCCAGCATCTGTGATGGTATGGGGGTGTGTTAGTGTCCATGGCATGGGCAACTTACACATGTGTGATGGCACCATCAATGCTAAAAGGCACATCCAGGTTTTGGAGCAACACATGCTACCATCCAAGCAACGTCTTTTTCAGGGACGTCCCTGCTTATTTCAGCAAGACAGTGCCAAGCCACATTCTGCACGTGTTACAACAGCGTGGCTTCGTAGTAAAAGAGTGCGGGTACTAGACTGGCCTGCCTGCAGTCCAGATCTGTCGCCCATTGAAAATGTGTGGCGCATTATGAAACGCAAAATACAATGGAGACCCCGGACTGTTGAACAACTGAAGTCGTATATCAAGCAAGAATGGGAAAGAATTCCACCTACAAAGCTTCAACAATTAGTGTCCTCAGTTCCCAAACGCTTATTGAGTGTTGTTAGAAGGAAAGGTGATGTAACACAGTGGTAAACATACCACTGTCCTAGCTTTTTTGAAACCTGTTGCAGGCATCCATTTCAAAATGAGCAAATATTTGCACAACAATCAGTTTGAACATTAAATATCTTGTCTTTGTGGTGTATTCAACTGAATATAGGTTGAAGAGGATTTGCAAATCATTGTATTCTGTTTTTATTTACATTTTACACAGTGTCCGTACTTCATTGGATTTGGTGTAGTGCTTAATAACCGTCAGAGTCGATGAACAGGTGAGAAGAGAGTTTCTGTTTGGACTTTACCAGCCTTTTTCTGGAGATGTTTCTGTTTGGACTTTTACCAGCGTTTTCCCTGGGGGTCTTTCTTTTTGGACTTTTACCAGCGTTTTCCTTGGTGCTCTTTCTGTTTGGACTTTTACCAGCGTTTCCCCTGGCGGTCTTTCTGGGATTTTTACCAGTGTTTCCCCTGGTGGTCTTTCCGTTTGGGCTTTTACCAGCATTTCCCTTGATGGTCTTTCTGTTTGTGCTTTTCCCAGCATTTGCCTTGATGGTCTTTCTGTTTGGACTTTTCCCAGCATTTCCCTTGGCAGTCTTTCTGTTTGGACTATTACCAGCATTTCCCCTGGCGGTCTTTCTGTTTGGACTTTTACCAGCGTTTTCATTGGCAGTCTTTCTGTTTGGACTTTTACCAGTGCTTTCCTTGGTGGTCTTTCTGTTTGGACTTTTCCCAGCATTTCCCTTGATGGTCTTTCTGTTTGGACTTTTCCCAGCATTTCCCTTGGCAGGCTTTCTGTTTGGACTATTACCAGCGTTTCCCCTGGCGGTCTTTCTGTTTGGACTTTTACCAGCGTTTTCACTGGCGGTCTTTCTGTTTGGACTTTTACCAGCGTTTTCACTGGCAGTCTTTCTGTTTGGACTATTACCAGCGTTTTCACTGGCGGTCTTTCTGTTTGGACTTTTTACTATCGTTTCCCCCTGGAGGTCTTTCTGTTTGGGCATTTACCATTGTTTTCCTTGGCAGTCTTTCTGTTTGTACTATTACCAGCATTTCCCCTGTCATTCTTTTTTGCACTTTCATGTCCGGCAGCCTCTCTTACCGAATGCTACTGACTCAACGATGAGTCTCATGGAGAGCTGCGGAATGAGGCATTTTTTGGTGGATAATGGCGTTAGAAAATGTAATGTAATGAGCCAAAAAACACAACATTCATGTGGTTTTGCTGTTTAAGGCGCTCATGTTAGTTCAGCTTATTTTATTTTTATGGTGCAGATTCACAACAAAGCTGCCTCAAGGTGCTTCACTTGGGTATGGTCTAATGCACTTGTGTCAACCATGAAGACTTGGACCTTCCTTCTGCTACAAAACCAAAAATCTCTGTGCAGTGACATGACGGTTCAGATTCAGATTCAATTTATTATTATACCTTTGGGTAAAATTAGATTACAGTGAGTGAGTCATCTCGTTTGGTAAACACATAGCAAAACACAGAACAAGACAAAGCGACAACAGTGCAAAAAAGCTAAAAAGAACCACAAGGACGGCCCCAAAGTAGAATAAAAACAAGATGAGTTAAAACATCAATAGGTTAAAAAGTCTAAAAACATAGCATACCAAGCCAAAAGGATAAAAACTAAATAAATAAATAAAAAGAAAAATGTGCTGTTCATAAAAACACAGTAAAAGAGACTATACAAAAAATAAATACATAAGTTATATTTAAGTTTCTGTTACTTGTTTACAGCACTGATGGCTGCTGGTACAAAACTGTTTTTGTAACATTTAGTTTTACAAGCTGGTCCCCTGAATCTCTGACCTGAGGGGAGCAGCTGAAACTCACCATGAAGAGGGTGGGAGTCGTCTCAGAATGGAACCAGCGACCCTCTGTACAGGGATTCTGGCTGAAGCTGAGACGCTCCAATCAGCTTACTCGACCATTTCACAATTTGGTTTAAACAATTTTTGTTTTTGAGGGACACGCTTCCAAACCATGAAACAAGACAGAAGGATAAAACTGATTCTATAAAAGCATGATAAAACAAGGTGAGCATGGTTCTGTCAGTGTTAAAAGTGGACAGTTTTCTCAGACAATAGAGGCACTGGCGTCCCTTTTTGTACACAGCGTCACAGTTAGACTCAAAGTTCAGTTTGTCATCAATGACAGTTCCAAGATATTTCTATGTGCTGACACACTCCACTGTCTGACCTTTTAAAACTTGCCTCTTGACTGGGAGAACCGTTTTTACGAAAGTCAGTAATCATGTCTTTTGTTTTAGAAATGTTCATCTCAAGAAAAGACTTACTGCACCAGTCAAGAAAATCAGTAACAACTTGGCCATGACTCCTGTCATTGTCTTTCAGCAGGCTGACAATAACTGTTTGTAACTGCACATGTTTGTATAGAGCAGTGGTCTCCAAACCATTCCAGAAAGGGCCGAGAGGGTGCAGGTTTTCTTTGCAACCACTGACTTCAGCAGGTGATTTCACTGATTAACATCCCTTTGAACAGGTGGGATGAGTTCATCAGTGAAATCACCTGCTGAAGTCAGTGGCTGCAAAGAAAACCTGCACCCTCTCGGCCCTTTCTGGAATAGTTTGGAGACCACTGGTATAGAGGATGAACAAAAGTGGAGAGAGCACACATCCTTGTGGGGAACCAGTGGAGGATATAACCTGATCCGAAACAGTTCTGTTCACGCTCACTCTGTGTGCTGTCAGTTAAAAAATTCAAAATCCAGCCCACAAGATTGGCATGTAAGGACTTACAACATTAAGGACTGTTGATTTCAAAGGTTGAGGTTCCAAGACGTGAACGTCATGCCCAACCTCTCAACATGTTTGACACTTATGTTTGACCATATGTGGCTATGCCTGTGACGGTTGAGCTCAGGAAGTCATTGGAAGGTTGGCTATTCATCTTGATCCCAGACGCTCCCAGCTCTTCATTCACCTTTTGTATTGCTGCAATCAGGGCATCCAGTGATTCACCCACAAAGTCAGAGTCTGTGAATCTTCATTCACGTACAAAGCCACCTGAGTTACTGGACTCCAGGACCTTACCCAACACCTGGTCCATGTAAAAACTGATCTGAGACAGAACCAAAACACGTTCCTGATGAATGCCAAAATTCACTGGGAATAAGTCAGAGACTCTGCATCCACTCAGCACAACATTCACAGAACCTGTGTTTGGGCCATCTGCCGTGTCCAGCAGCTGGACTGGCACAAATTTACAGGATCTCCCGGAGAGCAGCGGGACTATTGGAGGCAAACGCTTAGTGAAAATCAGCATGCACAGACACACTGCTAATATTTCTGCTTGTATTCAGCGAGCCATTGCAGTCCTCAGATGCCATCAATGGTTGATGTCTTGGGCATAGAACCAGACTGCTCCAGTTGCTAACTGGGATGTTGCCTTGCTGAAAGCGGCGCAATACCCCCCTGGGTTGGTGCAGTCCAGTCTGTTGGGGATGTTATCGCTCTCCCAAATGGAAGAAAATATTGTCTGCAGCACCGGAAGAAAGTCATGTCCACCCACCAGGAGCCCTTCAGCCCACCTTGAGCCGTTTTACCACTTTTGTGATGTCACTGAGTATCAGTAGCTTACAGCTGATTGGTGGACATACATTGTGGGAGGAGGATCTGCCTTGCATATCTCCACAGAGGAGCTGTGTGTCCTCTGAGCAGATACAGAGTACACAGAAAACATTTTATATGCAGTACAAACAGCACACAGAGTACATGAATGCTGCGATATTTGTGTTTCAGTGTGTAAGTTCAAGGCTCATAAGCGCTGTGCAGTTCGAGCCACCAACAACTGTAAGTGGACAACTTTGTCTTCTATCGGGAAGGACATCATCGAGGATGAAGACGGGGTGAGTCTGTCACCATACTAAATGTTCCTGAACATGAGCAGTGACCGTGAACATCTCTTCCCCATTTCCTTGCTATCATCAGGTGTCGATGCCTCATCAGTGGCTGGAGGGCAATCTTCCAGTCTCAGCTAAATGCAGCGTCTGTGATAAAACGTGTGGCAGCGTCCTCCGCCTCCAGGACCTCAGGTGTCTCTGGTGCAAAGCCATGGTGAGCATTTCCATGGGGATTTCTTACAGGTAGACAAAAGGAGTAAAATACAGTCAGCTCATACAGATGGTCTCTCTGATTTGGTCCAGGTGCATTCAGGTTGTAAGGAGCAGCTGTCCTCCAAGTGTCCTCTGGGACAGTGTAAAGTGTCTGTCATCCCCCCTACAGCACTTAACAGCGTCGACTCTGACGGTGACATGCGCAGACATCCCATAATGCTGCTGTAACTCTTATCAGGTGAGTTTAAATGTCTTGTGCTGATGTTCACTGCCAGGTTTCTGGAAGGCGTCCTGTCCTCCGTCCTGCACCAGTCCTTTGCTCGTCTTTGTCAACTCCAAGAGTGGCGACAACCAGGGCGTCAAGTTTCTGCGACGCTTCAAACAGCTGCTAAACCCGGCCCAGGTGTTCGACCTGATGAACGGGGGCCCACACTTGGGGTGAGTACACAGAGTATCTCCTTTATATGCAACCAGAAGGACAATGATGATGTTAGTTAGCATTATTTGAGAATTTATTCATGTTCCGTCTTCCTTTCTCTCAGTCTGCGGCTGTTTCAGAAGTTTGATACGTTTCGGATCCTGGTGTGTGGAGGTGACGGCAGCGTGGGTTGGGTTCTGTCTGAGATTGACACTCTCATGCTGCACAAGCAGGTACCAGAATGATCCATGCATCACATAATCAGCGAAAGTATAACATCATCAAGTAAATATACATGTCGAGCAGAAAGGATCACCTCACCTCAGTTTCATCTGAGTTTCATAATTAGAATGTTAGATGACATCCAGTGTCTCAGTGCGGACAAAGAGGCTTTGAGTTTTGCAAAGTGGGACACATCACCTGCACAAAGGGCGATGTCCATCAGCATATCATAAGCATAGAAAAGATCTCTCATAGAATCTGACCCAGTGGTGCAACCCGTACAGATAATAGCATTGGGCCAAGACCTGGCCCCTGAGGCACGCCATTTTTCACTGCAGGAAGTTCAGACAGATTTGGTATTGTTATAAATAACCTAATGCATTCAGCCTGACAAGTATGGAAGTACCTGATCAGCGATTTATTCATCTGTGGTTCTTGCTACAGTGCCAGCTTGGCGTTCTGCCCTTGGGTACTGGGAATGACCTGGCACGGGTTTTGGGCTGGGGATCTGCCTGCGATGATGACACCCAGCTCCCTGAAATACTGGAGAAACTGGAAAGAGCCAGTACGAAGATGTTGGACAGGTAATACACAGCAGAATGTCAGACGACAAATAGCAGGAACAGTGACGGGAACAGCGGCGGTTCCGTGGACATGTCTGCCGAGCGTCCGAACAGGCCTTCTCCTATTTCCTCTTGCTGCTGCTGTTAATAAGCCATTTTCCTTTGCTTTTAATGCTTTGCATTAGAAGTCTTAAATGTCAAAGTAACAGCACATTGTTCCAGGATGATGCTGGGAAGTGGTTAATTCCCGGTCCCTTGCTCTGTCAGAGGGGAGGAGAATGTTGGATCTGGAGCAGACAGGTATAACTTCAGTCATTTAAGCAGGATTAAAGCTGCAATGCCCTTTGTATCTGTAGGTGGAGTATTATGGTTTATGAGACTAAGTTTCCACGACAATATTCTGCTTCCACCGTCACAGACAACTGCAGCGACGACTCTGAGGTAATGTTGTTTTTCCTGCTTTTACTCAGGTGATTATTGGAACTCTGATGTAGGAACAGTTCTTTTTTAACATTACGATTTTATAAATAAACTGAAATTCAGAGATAGGCAGCACCACTGGAATGCTCACAGGAAATGTGTCCACATCATTTCCTGTCCTCACCGGCCCATCCTGAACACAGTGAACACTGAACATGAATCCTGAACACTGCATCCAGGACTGTGGATGCATCTCAGGCCAGCACAAAACACTGCACGTCAATCTGCGGCTGCCTTCGACGATGACCCGAGTTCATGAACGAGGACAAGGAGCTCCTGGTCACAGCTTCGGTGGAACGTGAAGGAGCCCAGCAGTAAACGAAACGACGAGTCGCTTTAAAGAGTGTCTTTACATTTCCTGAGCTCAGTTTGCATGTTTACCATCGTAGGATCCTCTGAATCCTGCCAGATGCCACCGGCCACATTTTCATGTCTTCATCACTTTACAGAGTGGTTTTAGCCATTACATAACTGTTGTTCAATCAATCAATCAATCAATTTTTTTTATATAGCGCCAAATCACAACAAACAGTTGCCCCAAGGCGCTTTATATTGTAAGGCAAGGCCATACAATAATTATGTAAAACCCCAACGGTCAAAACGACCCCCTGTGAGCAAGCACTTGGCTACAGTGGGAAGGAAAAACTCCCTTTTAACAGGAAGAAACCTCCAGCAGAACCAGGCTCAGGGAGGGGCAGTCTTCTGCTGGGACTGGTTGGGGCTGAGGGAGAGAACCAGGAAAAAGACATGCTGTGGAGGGGAGCAGAGATCGATCACTAATGATTAAATGCAGAGTGGTGCATACAGAGCAAAAAGAGAAAGAAACAGTGCATCATGGGAACCCCCCAGCAGTCTACGTCTATAGCAGCATAACTAAGGGATGGTTCAGGGTCACCTGATCCAGCCCTAACTATAAGCTTTAGCAAAAAGGAAAGTTTTAAGCCTAATCTTAAAAGTAGAGAGGGTGGCTGTCTCCCTGATCTGAATTGGGAGCTGGTTCCACAGGAGAGGAGCCTGAAAGCTGAAGGCTCTGCCTCAGACGACAACAGACGTTGTTGGTAGATAAGAATATTTTCAACACACACATGCCCGTCTTGATTCTAAACGCCACTGGAATTTGTTTTGCTCATCACTCAATGACTCATCTTTAACCGCTTATCCAGGATAGGGTCGTGGGGCAACAGCTCCAGCAGGGGACCCCAGACGTCCTTTTCCCGTGCCACATTAACCACCTCTGACTGGGGGATCCCGAGTTGTTCCCAGGCCAGTGTGGAGTTATAATCTCTCCACCTAGTCCTGGATCTTCCCCGGGGTCTCCTCCCAGTTGGACGTGCCTGGAACTGCTCCCTAGGGAGGCGCCCAGGAGGCATCCTTACCAGATACCCGAACCACCTCAGCTCGCTCCTTTCAGCGCGAAGGAGCAGCGACTCTACTCCGAGCTCCCCACGGATGACCAAGCTTTTCACCCTATCTCTAAGGGCGACATCAGCCACCCTCCTAAGGAAGCCCATTTTGGCTGCTTGTACCCGTGATCTAGTTCTTTCGTTCATGACCATAGGTGAGAGTAGGAACAAAGATTAACCAGTAGATCAAGAGTTTCACCTATGGGCTCAGCTCCCTTTTCCTCACAACAGTACGGCAGAGCGAATGCAACACCGCCCCTGCTGCGCCGAATCTCCGGCCAATCTCACACTCCATTGTACCCTCATTTGTGAACAAGACCCCGAGGTACTTGAACTCCTTCACAAGACCTCATTCCTTACCCGAAGTAGACAATCCATTGGTTTCCTGCTGAGAACCATGGCCTCAGATTTAGAGGTGCTGATCCTCAGCCCAGCCGCTTCACACTCGGCTGTGAACTGATCCAGTAAGTGTTGGAGATCAAAGGCCGATGAAGCCAACAGGACCACATCATCTGCAAAAAGCAGTGATGCAAAGGAATATGTTGGAGACCAGGGAATTCTCATAAATTAGATTTGGTTGTTCATGAGAGCTGCAAATGTGTTTTCTCTGCTTAACCATAAACATGGCAGGCTTATCAGCCCGTTGTTTTCCTCCATAAGAATTTCTACGGCTTTGGTGAAGCATTTGGGTGCCTTCTTATCTTTTGCAACTCCAGTCGTTGCACACACGGACAGAAACTGACATAAACTTAACTCATCTGCCACTCACACATGGACAGTGACTGATACGAATGCTCCCACCCCTACCCCTCCTTTGTGTTCCTGTCCCCATCCAAGCCCCCGCTCACGCCACTCCCTTCCCCCTCTGGGACGCAGCGTGGCTTTAGCTGCTGCAGCTCCCCATTCCCCCCCCCCCCCCCAAGATGGCTGTGCAACCACGTGTTGCTGCGGCCCCCCCACACTCACATTTCCTCAATTCGGATGACGGACTGTTTCAGTTTAGCGTACATAAACAATCAAATGTATATGTGCGGTTGTTTTAATTCTGGTGTGTGCCATTATTATGTTCAACTAGTAATAATTGTGGATTAATTGCTGTATATTTGTCTGAGGTAATTGGGTGTGAAATGAATTGCACTTTTAGGGATCAATAAAGTTGTCTGAATCTGAATCTGAGACCCTGAGCCCACCAAACTGGGACACTCCCCCCCCCCGACTATGCCTCAATATCCTGTCCATGAATATCACAAACAGGATTGGTGACAAGGCGCAGCCCTGGTGGACGCCAGCCTCCACTGGAAAGGAGTCCAACTTACTGCTGAGCACCCAAACACAGCTCTCACTTTGTGAGTACAGAGATTGGATGGTCCTGAGAAGGGACCCCCTCACTCCGTCCTCCTGCAGCACCTCCCACAGTATCTCCCAGGGTACCCGATCATATGCCTTCTCCAAGTCCACAAAACACATGTAGAATAAATTTCATTTTTGTGGAATTTATTTTAGACGTAATTTATACAAAACACCAACTTCTTATTAACCAAAACAAAATAGTGTCAGATCTCCTTTACATGTATGTGGCTTAATTTTTTATTTGTATTTTATTGTTTCGAGAGGTGCACCTAACAATGATTTTTATTGATTTATCTGTTTATTTATTTATTTTTTTATGCTTCATCTATCAAAAAACATCTGGTTAGACCATCTGGAGTCTTGAGGATCATGGGCACAGATGTTTGGTGATCCTGATGTCTGTGGTCTTCAGGGTCCTGGTACTTCTGTGGGTGTGAGATTGAGACTCTCACCACTGACGTCACTGACACGTCTGTGTGCTGGGTCTCTCCAGAGGATCCTTGACAGCAGCTGGAATGAGTTTGCAAAATTATTGTTTCCTCTGGAAGACCTGTGAGATGTGACGCTCTTTCCAGGTCATCATCAGGAAAGCAGAGAAGATCACTGGGTGCTCTCTACCCACAGTGAGGGACCTTCACGGCTCTGACTGTCTCAGGAGAGCCAACACCATCCTAAAGGACTCGTCCCACCCTGGACACTCTCTGTTTGAGCTGCTGCCATCAGGCAGACGGTACAGGACCATTAAAACAAGAACAAACAGACTGAAAAACAGTTTCTACCCAACTGCTCTTAGAGCTTTGAATGGAACCAAACAGCCAGGTCACATGACATATTTGGAATGAGGGAAATATTTGTTTATGTGCAAATATCCACAGTTTGTACATACTTTTCTCTTTATATATATATATATATATATATATATATATACATTTTTCTACTATTATATACTTTTTTTTTCTTTTTTAATGTTCGCTCTGGACACACCTCTTTCATTCTGTTAAATGCTATTTTTCGTTTCTTCTCCACACCTTTTAAGTCTGCATGTGGTTTAGTCAGGTTTATATTTGCACTGAAAGGCTGCAGCTTAACTTTTGTTCTACTTTTGCAATGACAATAAAGTATGTATCTGAAAGGCCAAGGATCTGCTCATGTATGATGTGGCTGCAGCATGTAGCTGGATGGTGTTGGAGGTGTGAATCGAACCCTGGTCTACCTGTCTGGGTTCTACTTTGGACCCCACGTGGTTCTGCCGTGTGCTGGATGCTGGGACATCCCACACCAGTGCATGCTGCCAGACCTTAGAGGACATTTGTTGGATTTATGTACTCTTCTGTCTCTGGTCCAGGTTCAGCAAATCCTGACCTACGAGGACTCTGTGGCAGTTCACTTGTCCAAGATCCTGACCTCAGACCAGCACTCTGTTGTCATCTCCTCTGCCAAGTATGACTTTGTCTGCCTGTCTGTGTCTGTCTGTCTGTTTGTCTGTGTGGTTTTAATTTGTCCTACCTGATTGTCTATCTGTGTCTTCAGGGTTCTGTGTGAAACTGTGAAGGACTTTGTGGCTCGCATTGGTAAAGCTTATGAGAAGAACATGGAAAACTCAGAGGAATCTGAAGCCATGGCCAAGAAGGTACCAAACAACTGATATAGAAGTGTCTTTGTGAGGCAAAACTTTTGCAGCACAGCTGCAGTCGTACATAAACACAAAATCTGAGCAAGTGCATTTGTTTCATTTCTAGTCAAAATATCTCCTCTGCTCTGAACATTAGACACAAATGTCACATCCACCACACTTTGACACACCATCCAGGATCCTGACTAGCAACCATGCAGGCAGATCAGCTGCCTGTACCTTTGTCCCCTAGTTGCTCCCGGTCTGTAGTGAGCGCCTTGTATGGCAGTACCCTGACATTGTGGTGAATGTAAGGCATTATTGTAAAGCGCTTTGAGCGTCTGATGCAGATGGAAAAGTGCTATATAAATGCAGTCCATTTGTCATACCAGTCTCCAAACAGTAGCCATGTAGCACCACAGCCAGGTGACATGGACGTGTCCTTGGCCACTTCCAGTTGGTGGGTCCTCAGCACGCAGGCACCTCTGTTCAGGGAAGGACACCACATGGTTCCATTTCCGTTGTTGATGCTCTCTCACAACACAAGCAGTCCATCTGGGACCATTCTTTGGACATGAATCCATTCCATTGGTACACAAAAACTCTGCAGACACCTCGTACCAAAGACATCCAGTCAGGCATTCAGGTGCTGCAGTCCTACAGCACAACTGAAAGCACCAGGAACCTGAAGACACCGTCATCCTCCTACGCTCTTCCAAGATGTTTCTCAACTTCAGAAACCAGACCTGCCAACCTGTACGCATTTTGACACTGAAGCACCCTGGGGCAATTTGTCACTCAAAAGTCCCCAAACAAGGAACCGACGACGGAGTAGGAATCAAAGAAAGGTGCTCTGCAAAAATCCTCATTAAAAATAAGCTTTTTGGGTGGGTTTGGCTTACTTAATCTTTGTTATTACTGTTGGGCTGCAAATATCTGAACACTTCTGTTTTGGATGAATTTCAATCTTGATAAATCACCAAAATGGGGAATCCAAAATAACACATTAAGTAGCTAAAGCCTAGGTCCCACCGAATAATGAAGGATGAAGAAGGAGCCACGCAGCATGTTTTCTTTGCTACGAGAGGGTTTCTTCAACTATCGTGGGAGTTTCGTGGCTCTTAGAGGCATTATCTTCAGTTAACGAGGCTCCTCTCTGAGCGTGGCGCTAATTTCAAGGAGTTCAAAATTTAGCAACAACATCGTGGCGCAGTTTGTGTTCGAGTTACTGCGATGGCTTAGAGGCATTTACGTGGTGCTTACAAGTCTGCTAAAAGCCCATTATCCGTGCACCTGTCACCTTCGCAGGACCTGAGAGGCTGTTTTTGGAGCGGCTCTCCTCTTGCGCACACAATTCCACCTGCTCTGTGCGCTGGACTCTATATAAGATAATTATTTTGTAGTGGATTAATCATTTTCTGCCAAACCTTGGATGCTGAAAACACCTCTAATCACTTCTGGAATTAATGGATCACATGAGCGCCGCTGTGTGTGCGCACTGAGGCAGTGACTCATCATCATGCTTCAAATGAGCATTTAGGCAGAACGCCAGCTCACAAAAGAGTGATTTTTCAGTCAATATTGGACAAACACAAAGTTAAAATTTGGCTGACTGCGTGAAAGCGGATGTGTGTTTAAAGCCATGGAAGATAATAACTCCAGTGGAGCAGCTAAGAGCAGAAGCTGTGTGGCAACACAGGTGGAGAGCGCGCAAAAGACTGATTTTGAAGACATAACACAAAAGTAAAAGTTGTATCATGACAACTTGTAAGCTGCGGAAGAAATATATACGAGGTCTGTTAGAAAAGTATTGTACCTTTTTATTTTTTCCAAAAACTATATGGATTTGATTCATATGATTTTACATCAGCCAAGCTTGAACCTTCGTGCGCATGCGTGAGTTTTTCCACGCCTGTCGGTTGCGTCATTCACCTGTGGGCAGGCTTTGAGTGAGCACTGCTCCACCCCTCTCGTCGTTGTTTCATTGTCAGAAAATGGCGGAATGATTTGGTCTTTTTTTCCATCAGAATTTTTTCAGAAACTGTTAGAGACAGGTAGCTGGAAACCATTCGAAAAATTTATCTGACTTTCGGTGAAAATTTTACGGGCTTCACAGAGAATAAGGAGTGTTACTACAGCTTTAAGGATGGCCCACAATGGTGCACGGCGCGCCGCGCTTGGAGCCGCCATCAAGAGGCAGAAAGCACCACATCATTTTCATGCCTATCTCGGCTTTAAGTGCTTACCAGTCGAGTGAGTATAAGAGAAATTGTGGAGAGCTGGGCTTGTCCCAACTTGTCCTCTAACACTCCAAAACGGAGGTGTTCCTTTGTCTCGCTTCATCAGCGAATCGGTCGTGACGCACAAAGCCTCCGCGCGGCTTTCCATGACAAAATCTCTTGTTAAAAGTGAAATCTGCCAGAAAATGGCTGATGTCCAGCTCTTGTGATAACCAGAGAAACTGCACACGATGGTCCCGGCTCCACAGAGCCATCCATTTAGAAATGATGTATGTGGTGTATTTATTATGATTTTAATGGAGCCTCCCAGGGATGCAAAATGAATTTCAGTTTTAAACTGGCAAATAAAATATATATCTATATCTATCTATAACTCAAAGTTCTTGTTCGACACTGTGGCAACACTTATTCCTGCTTTTAAACTCAGATAAAACTGAAGTTATTGTACTTGGCCCCACAAATCTTAGAAGCATGGTGTCTAACCAGATCGTTACTCTGGATGGCATTTCCCTGATCTCTAGTAATACTGTGAGAAATCTTGGAGTCATTTTTGATCAGGATATGTCATTCAATGCGCATATTAAACAAATATGTAGGACTGCCTTTTTGCATTTACGCAATATCTCTAAAATCAGAAAGGTCTTGTCTCAGAGTGATGCTGAAAAACTAATTCATGCATTTATTTCCTCTAGGCTGGACTATTGTAATTCATTATTATCAGGTTGTCCTAAAAGTTCCCTAAAAAGCCTTCAGTTGGTTCAGAATGCTGCAGCTAGAGTACTGACGGGGACTAGCAGGAGAGAGCATATCTCACCCGTGTTGGCCTCTCTTCATTGGCTTCCTGTTAATTCTAGAATAGAATTTAAAATTCTTCTTCTTACTTATAAGGTTTTGAATAATCAGGTCCCATCTTATCTTAGGGACCTCGTAGTACCATATTACCCCATTAGAGCGCTTCGCTCTCAGACTGCGGGCTTACTTGTAGTTCCTAGGGTTTGTAAGAGTAGAATGGGAGGCAGAGCCTTCAGCTTTCAGGCTCCTCTCCTGTGGAACCAGCTCCCAATTCAGATCAGGGAGACAGATACCCTCTCTACTTTTAAGATTAGGCTTAAAACTTTCCTTTTCGCTAAGGCTTATAGTTAGGGCTGGATCGGGTGACCCTGGACCATCCCTTGGTTATGCTGCTTTAGAGGTAGATTGTGGGGGGGTTCCCATGATGCACTGTTTCTTTCTCTTTTTGCTCCGTATGCATCACTCTGCATTTAATCATTAGTGATCGATCTCTGCCCCCCTTCACGGCATGTCTTTTTCCTGGTTTTTTCCCTCAGCCCCAACCAGTCTCAGCAGAAGACTGCCCCTCCCTGAGCCTGGTTCTGCTGGAGGTTTCTTCCTGTTAAAAGGGAGTTTTTCCTTCCCACTGTGGCCAAGTGCTTGCTCATAGGGGGTCGTTTTGACCGTTGGGGTTTTTCATAATTATTGTATGGCCTTGCCTTACAATATGGAGCGCCTTGGGGCAACTGTTTGTTGTGATTTGGCGCTATATAAGAAAAAAGTTGATTGATTGATTGATTATTCATGGACAACCACATGTAGTTCGCTCTCCTTTTACAGCACAAGATTTCCTGGATTACTTTGAGAAGAAAATAGAAGACATCAGGTTAAACATATCCCAGCATGCCTTAACCCAGCCACTACACCCTGCTATTGAGGTGGGCGCCACTACTGAGGTATTACCTAGATTTAAAGAGTTTGATAGTATCTCACTAGGCATGCTGACGAAACTCGTAATGTCAACAAAAAGCACAACCTGTTTATTTGATCCTATACCAACAAAACTGTTTAAGGACCTGTGGTCCACTCTTGGGCCGACTGTGCTGGAAATTATTAATCTTTCTTTAACTTCTAGATCTGTTCCTAAACGTTTCAAATCTACAGTGATTAAACCATTACTTAAGAAACCTAATCTTGACCCTAGTGTATTGAAAAACTATAGGCTGATATCAAATCTATCATTTTGCTCTAAAAGTTTGGAAAAAGTGGTGTCAGGGCAGCTCATAGACTATCTTACTGAGAATAATCTCATTGAGCCACTGCAGTTGTTGTATGGCTGGGGGGCCTGGCTGCCTTTTTGTTTCTGTCTTTTGTTTTTCCTTCCAGGTGGCTTGCATTTGGGACTGAGTGGCTGTGTTGCTGAGGTTATCAGGACCTCACCCTGATCACCTGCGCCTCGTCAGGACTCACAGCTGAGGTGCATCTATATGGATTGGAACATGGTGGCATTTAAGACTGGAGTATACAGTGTGTATTTGCCAGAGACTCGACCTTGTGACCAGACGGGTGACATCGTCGTCTCGGGAGCCATCTCATCATCAGTGGATGCAGAGAACGTCCAGGGTTTGATGCACGGTCTGTGAAAGAGGAGGGGGTGAGGTCTCACGCTCGTCAGCACACTTCCTGAGGTACGTTAGATTTTGTGACTAACATTTATACAGTCAGTAAATGTGGTGTCCCTCACACCTTTTTATATTGAGCTGTATGTTAGTCATGTATCGGCTTCCACTGCAGTGGAGTTTTGTGAACTGGATGTTCCATGCCTGCAGGTTGGGAAGCTGATTAGTAATCAAGCCAGGAAGTGTTTGCTGTTTGTACACCTTTAAGTGTTCTCTCTGTGTGTAGAGTGTGGACTCACATAATGGTTCCTTCTTTCACAGACTCGGTTTGTTGCGGCCACCTGGGGGGTGTCGGCGGGGTCCTTGGGTCCGAACAGCTTCTGGCTCCGGACCGTTAGCGCTGCTGGGAGCGCACCACGTCAGACCGCACTTTCTTTTGTTATTTTTTGTATCACTGTTATGTATTAAATTCAGTTAGCCTTTGTACCGTGCTCTGCTTATTTCATACTGGGTCCTTCAAACGCTGGTCGGTTCTCCGAGCTGCGTCCGACACATAACAGCAGTCTGCTTTTAGAAAATATCATTCCACTAAATATCATTGACTCTGATTGTTTACTTTTTTGTATCCTGTTTGAGGCGTGTATTGCTATATATATATATATATATATATATATATATATATATATATATATATATATATATATATATATATATATGTACGAGGTCTGTCAATAAAGTATAGGTCCTTTTTATTTTTTTCAAAAACTATATGGATTTCATTCATATGTTTTTACGTCAGACATGCTTGAACCCTCGTGCGCATGCGTGAGTTTTTCCACGCCTGTCGGTGACGTCATTCGCCTGTGAGCACTCCTTGTGGGAGGAGTCATCCAGCCCCTCGTCGGAATTCCTTTGTCTGAGAAGTTGCTGAGAGACTGGCGCTTTGTTTGATCAAAATTTTTTCTAAACCTGAGAGACACATCGAAGTGGAAACGGTTCAAAAAATTAAGCTGGTTTTCGGTGAAAATTTTAACGGCTGATGAGAGATTTTGAGGTGATACTGTCGCTTTAAGGACTTCCCACAGTGCGAGACGTCGCGCAGCGCTCTCAGGCGCCGTCGTCAGCCTGTTTCAAGCTGAAAACCTCCACATTTCAGGCTCTATTGATCCAGGACGTCGTGAGAGAACAGAGAAGTTTCAGAAGAAGTCGGTTTCAGCATTTTATCCGGATATTCCACTGTTAAAGGAGATTTTTTTAATGAAAGGCGTGCGGGCGGGTCCGCGCGTCGGGATGCAGCCGGCGCGGTGCGGCGGCACAGGAAAAACACCTCCGTGTTGATAACCATTTGTAAAATCCAGGTGGCTTTTGATGGCTTTCAGTGGAGTGAGTATATGAGAAATTGTTTAACAGCTGGACATGTTCCAACTTGTCCTTAAGGCTTCCAACAGAGGTGTTTTTTCTGTGGCAGAGCGTTGCGGCGGCTGCGAGCCGACGCTGCAATGGTGGATGACTTTGGTCTTTGCCTCTACTGGTGGTTGTCTCTCACTGCGGTATTGTATCACTTCCTGTTCCGGAGCACAGCGGTGTTTTTCTGTATCTGTTAGCTGTTTAATCTGCGCAGTTAGATTGATCTAGTTATCTAGATTACGATTTGTTTCCCAGTGTAATCTTTACGTGCCTTAACTAAAGCACTCCTTTTGCTGAATCACCTCTAAATTATTTACACATTATTCACTTTGCGTGTTTTTAGGAATCCGCTAGCTTAGCGTAGCTACTAGCTCTTAGCCGATTTAGCATGGCGGCTTCTCCTGTCTCTCCCGCACTTTTCTGCTCTGGGTGTGAAATGTTTAGTTATTCCTCGGCCTCCTTTAGCAGTAACAGTACTTGTAATAAGTGTAGCTTATTCGTAGCTTTGGAGGCCAGGCTGGGCGAATTGGAGACTCGGCTCTGCACCATGGAAAATTCTACAGCTAACCAGGCCCCTGTAGTCGGTGCGGACCAAGGTAGCTTAGCCGCCGTTAGTTACCCCCTGGCAGATTCCGAGCAGCCGGGAAAGCAGGCCGACTGGGTGACTGTGAGGAGGAAGCGTAGTTCTAAACAGAAGCCCCGTGTACACCGCCAACCCGTTCACATCTCTAACCGTTTTTCCCCACTCGACGACACACCCGCCGAGGATCAAACTCTGGTTATTGGCGACTCTGTTTTGCGAAATGTAAAGTTAGCGACACCAGCAACCATAGTCAATTGTCTTCCGGGGGCCAGAGCAGGCGACATTGAAGGAAATTTGAAACTGCTGGCTAAGGCTAAGCGTAAATTTGGTAAGATTGTAATTCACGTCGGCAGTAATGACACCCGGTTACGCCAATCGGAGGTCACTAAAATTAACATTAAATCGGTGTGTAACTTTGCAAAAACAATGTCGGACTCTGTAGTTTTCTCTGGGCCCCTCCCCAATCAGACCGGGAGTGACATGTTTAGCCGCATGTTCTCCTTGAATTGCTGGCTGTCTGAGTGGTGTCCAAAAAAGGAGGTGGGCTTCATAGATAATTGGCAAAGCTTCTGGGGAAAACCTGGTCTTGTTAGGAGAGACGGCATCCATCCCACTTTGGATGGAGCAGCTCTCATTTCTAGAAATCTGGCCAATTTTCTTAAATCCTCCAAACCGTGACTATCCAGGGTTGGGACCAGGAAGCAGAGTTGTAGTCTTACACACCTCTCTGCAGCTTCTCTCCCCCTGCCATCTCCTCATTACCCCATCCCCTTAGAGACGGTGCCTGCTCCCAGACTACCAATAACCAGCAAAAATCTATTTAAGCATAAAAATTCAAAAAGAAAAAATAATATAGCACCTTCAACTGCACCACAGACTAAAACAGTTAAATGTGGTCTATTAAACATTAGGTCTCTCTCTTCTAAGTCCCTGTTGGTAAATGATATAATAATTGATCAACATATTGATTTATTCTGCCTTACAGAAACCTGGTTACAGCAGGATGAATATGTTAGTTTAAATGAGTCAACACCCCCGAGTCACACTAACTGTCAGAATGCTCGTAGCACGGGCCGGGGCGGAGGATTAGCAGCAATCTTCCATTCCAGCTTATTAATTAATCAAAAACCCAGACAGAGCTTTAATTCATTTGAAAGCTTGACTCTTAGTCTTGTCCATCCAAATTGGAAGTCCCAAAAAACAGTTTTATTTGTTGTTATCTATCGTCCTCCTGGTCGTTACTGAGAGTTTCTCTGTGAATTTTCAGAACTTTTGTCTGACTTAGTGCTTAGCTCAGATAAGATAATTATAGTGGGCGATTTTAACATCCACACAGATGCTGAGAATGACAGCCTCAACACTGCATTTAATCTATTATTAGACTCAATTGGCTTTGCTCAAAATGTAAATGAGTCCACCCTGTTATGTGTCGGACGCAGGCGGAGGACTGACCAGCGTTTGAAGGACCCAGTATAAAATAAGCAGAGCACGGTACAAAGGATAACAAAATTTAATGACAGAACAATGATGTGGAAAATACAACAAATGAGTGCGCGGTCTGCGAGGTGGTAATACGGTGTGCTCCCAGCTGCACAAACGGTCCAGAGCCAGAAACAGTTCGGACCCAAGGACCCCGCCGACACCCCCCAGGTGGCCGCGACAAACCGAGTCTGTGAAAGAAGAAACCATCATGTGAGTCCACACTCCACACACAGAGAGACCACTCAAAGGTGTACATAAACAGCAAACACTTCCTGGCTTAATTACTAATCAGCTTCCCACCCTGCAGGCATGGAACACCCTGTTCACATACTCAAACTGCAGTGGAAGCTGATTAAACGACTAACATAACAGCTCAGTACAATAAGGTGTGAGGGACACCACATATACTGACTGTACAAATGTTAGTCACAAAACCTAACGTACCTCAGGAAGTCTGCTGACGAGCGTGAGACCTCACCCCCTCCTCTTTCACAGACCATGGTGTCAAACCTGGTACAGTCTCTGCATCCACTGATGATGAGATGGCTCTCGAGACGACGATCTCACCCGTCTGGTCACAAGGTCGAGTCTCTGGCAAATACACACTGTGTACTCCAGACTTAAATGCCACCATGCTCCAATCCGTGTAGATGCACCACAGCTGTGAGTCCTGACGAGCTGCACATGATCAGCCTCAGCTGATCAGGGTGAGGTCCTGATAACTCAGCCACACAGCCACTCAGTCCTAAACGCAAGCCACCTGGAAGGAAAAACAAAAGACAGGACAGAAGACAGAAACAAAAGGCAGCCAGGCCCCCCCCAGCCATACAACACACCCACCATCTTGTTCTGACTTATGGTATGGAAATTGAAGACTTAACAGTATTCCCTGAAAACTCCCTTCTGTCTGATCATTTCTTAATAACATTTACATTTACTCTGATGGACTACCCAGCAGTGGGGAATAAGTTTCATTACACTAGAAGTCTTTCAGAAAGCGCTGTAACTAGGTTTAAGGATATGATTCCTTCTTTATGTTCTCTAATGCCATATACCAACACAGTGCAGAGTAGCTACCTAAACTCTGTAAGTGAGATAGCGTATCTCGTCAATATTTTTACATCCTCATTGAAGACAACTTTGGATGCTGTAGCTCCTCTGAAAAACAGAGCTTTAAATCAGAAGTGCCTGACTCCGTGGTATAACTCACAAACTCGCAGCTTAAAGCAGATAACCCGTAAGTTGGAGAGGAAATGGCGTCTCACTAATTTAGAAGATCTTCACTTAGCCTGGAAAAAGAGTCTGTTGCTCTATAAAAAAGCCCTCCGTAAAGCTAGGACATCTTACTACTCATCACTAATTGAAGAAAATAAGAACAACCCCAGGTTTCTTTTCAGCACTGTAGCCAGGCTGACAAAGAGTCAGAGCTCTATTGAGCCGAGTATTCCTTTAACTTTAACTAGTAATGACTTCATGACTTTCTTTGCTAATAAAATTTTAACTATTAGAGAAAAAATTACTCATAACCATCCCAAAGACGTATCGTTATCTTTGGCTGCTTTCAGTGATGCCGGTATTTGGTTAGACTCTTTCTCTCAGATTGTTCTGTCTGAGTTATTTTCATTAGTTACTTCATCCAAACCATCAACATGTCTATTAGACCCCATTCCTACCAGGCTGCTCAAGGAAGCCCTACCATTATTTAATGCTTCGATCTTAAATATGATCAATCTATCTTTATTAGTTGGCTATGTACCACAGGCTTTTAAGGTGGCAGTAATTAAACCATTACTTAAAAAGCCATCACTTGACCCAGCTATCTTAGCTAATTATAGGCCAATCTCCAACCTTCCTTTTCCCTCAAAAATTCTTGAAAGGGTAGTTGTAAAACAGCTAACTGATCATCTGCAGAGGAATGGTCTATTTGAAGAGTTTCAGTCAGGTTTTAGAATTCATCATAGTACAGAAACAGCATTAGTGAAGGTTACAAATGATCTTCTTATGGCCTCAGACAGTGGACTCATCTCTGTGCTTGTTCTGTTAGACCTCAGTGCTGCTTTTGATACTGTTGACCATAAAATTTTATTACCGAGATTAGAGCATGCCACAGCTATTAGGCACTGCGCTGCGGTGGTTTGAATCATATTTATCTAATAGATTACAATTTGTTCATGTAAATGGGGAATCTTCTTCACAGACTAAGGTTAATTATGGAGTTCCACAAGGTTCTGTGCTAGGACCAATTTTATTCACTTTATACATGCTTCCCTTAGGCAGTATTATTAGATGGCATTGCTTAAATTTTCATTGTTACGCAGATGATACCCAGCTTTATCTATCCATGAAGCCAGAGGACACACACCAATTAGCTAAACTGCAGGATTGTCTTACAGACATAAAGACATGGATGACCTCTAATTTCCTGCTTTTAAACTCAGATAAAACTGAAGTTATTGTACTTGGCCCCACAAATCTTAGAAACATGGTGTCTTACCAGATCCTTACTCTGGATGGCATTACCCTGACCTCTAGTAATACTGTGAGAAATCTTGGAGTCATTTTTGATCAGGATATGTCATTCAAAGCGCATATTAAACAAATATGTAGGACTGCTTTTTTGCATTTACGCAATATCTCTAAAATTAGAAAGGTCTTGTCTCAGAGTGATGCTGAAAAACTAATTCATGCATTTATTTCCTCTAGACTGGACTATTGTAATTCATTATTATCAGGTTGTCCTAAAAGTTCCCTGAAAAGCCTTCAGTTAATTCAAAATGCTGCAGCTAGAGTACTAACGGGGACTAGAAGGAGAGAGCATATCTCACCCATATTGGCCTCTCTTCATTGGCTTCCTGTTAATTCTAGAATAGAATTTAAAATTCTTCTTCTTACTTATAAGGTTTTGAATAATCAGGTTTTATCTTAGGGACCTCATAGTACCATATCACCCCAACAGAGCGCTTCGCTCTCAGACTGCAGGCTTACTTGTAGTTCCTAGGGTTTGTAAGAGTAGAATGGGAGGCAGAGCCTTCAGCTTTCAGGCTCCTCTCCTGTGGAACCAGCTCACAATTCAGATCAGGGAGACAGACACCCTCTCTACTTTTAAGATTAGGCTTAAAACTTTCCGTTTTGCTAAAGCTTATAGTTAGGGCTGGATCAGGTGACCCTGAACCATCCCTTAGTTATGCTGCTATAGAGTTAGACTGCTGGGGGGTTCCCATGATGCACTGAGTGTTTCTTTCTCTTTTTGCTCTGTATGCACCACTCTGCATTTAATCATTAGTGATCGATCTCTGCTCCCCTCCACAGCATGTCTTTTTTCCTGGTTCTCTCCCTCAGCCCCAACCAGTCCCAGCAGAAGACTGCCCCTCCCTGAGCCTGGTTCTGCTGGAGGTTTCTTCCTGTTAAAAGGGAGTTTTTCCTTCCCACTGTCGCCAAGTGCTTGCTCACAGGGGGTCGTTTTGACTGTTGGGGTTTTTCCGTAATTATTGTATGGCTTTGCCTTACAATATAAAGCGCCTTGGGGCAACTGTTTGTTGTGATTTGGCGCTATATAAATAAAATTGATTGATTGATTGATTGATTGAACACCCTTCCTTCCTTTATCCGCTGTATAACCTCTTTGTATGTAAAAGTGCCCTTGTACAACACCTTAAAAACATGTGTAACTTTTTGATTTTGTTTGTCCATAACAATTCATGTTATTCATTTTGTATGGTAGTACTAATGGGAGATTGTTAGAGAGCTTTGTGTGTGTTGTTGGTGTGTGCATGTAGTTATCTTTGTGTGTAATTGTTTGTAGTTGTATTGCTGCCTTTGTTTGTATATTTTGTTATGTATGTACTGTTGCATGTCTTGCCCATTGGATGTCTTGTTGTTATTGTTGAGGACCCCCTTGAAAACGAGATGATAAATCTCAAGGGGTTTATCCTTTCAAGTTAAATAAAAATAAATGGTTCTTGGTCCAGTGAGACATTGGCATCAATTTGACCAGTTTACGCTCAGCCTAGGCTCGTGTGTTATACATCACATGGACAAAGTGAGGAATCTTGGGGTAATTTTTGATCCTACATTGTCCTTTGACCTCCACATTATAAATATTACGAGGACTGTTTTCTTCCACCTGCGAATTATAGTGAAGATTTGTCCCATCCTGTCTATGGCTGATGCTGAGACCCTGATTCATGCATTTGTTTCTCCTAGATTGGACTACTGCAATGTTCTATTTTCCTTGTTTACCGCAGTCCAGCATTAGGGCTCTCCAACTGGTTCAAAATGCTGCTGCCAGACTTTTGGCAGGAAGCAGAAAGTTCGATCACATGACACCCATTTTGGTGTCTCTTCACTGGCTTCCTGTCCCAGTGAGATCAGATTTTAAGGTTCTGCTACTAGTCTATAAAATTGTTCACAGACTGGCGCCTCCCTACCTAGCTGACCTAATTAAACCTTACGTACCGGCCTGGCTTTGCGTTCCCAGGGTGCAGGACTACTTTGTGTCCCTAGGGTGAATAAAAAGTCTGTGGGTCACAGAGCTTTCTCTTATCGTGCCCCTTTTCTGTGGAATGATCTCCCTGCATCAATAAAACAGTCAGATTCTGTGGAGACTTTCAAGTCCAGACTTAAGTCGCACTTATTTTCCGTTTTGTATGGCTAGCATACTGGCATAGTATATTTTTACACTTTTTACTCTAATTCATTTTCTTAGTAAACGGAGCGTGCTGCGGCCTCAACTTTACCTAAATTCTGGGTCTTTTAGTGAAGCTTAGGGCTAGTGGCCGGCGATCAACTTAGTATTTCCTGTTTTTCTTGTTTAATGCTGACAAATTATACTGTATTTCTTGTCTTTCTGATGCCTGATTCTGTTTTTTCTCTCTGTTTATGGTGCAGCTACATCCAGAGATGGGTGTGGTATTTGTGCTGGAGACCCTCCTGTCCTGTGCACTAACCTCATTTCCTGTATGTTAGTTTTGTGAATTGTTCTGTGATTTGTGTCTGTATCATGGCCCAAGCAGAGGGTCACCCCTTTGAGTCTGGTCTGCTTGAGGTTTCTTCCTCAGCGGGAGTTTTTTCTTACCACTGTTGCTCTGGGGGTTAGTAAGGTTAGAAGTTACCTGTGTGAAGCGCTTTGAGGCAACTCTGTTGTGATTTGGTGCTATATAAATGAGAATAAATTGGAAATTGAAATTGAATTGACACAATAGTGCTTCCAAATTTCGCACAATGTGGCATTCTGTTTTGTCCCATAAAAAAGAGTTGGGCAGTCAAAAATTTTCATTGTAACTTAGGATTTTTTTTGTTTGTTTGTTTTTTTGTCCCACCTTGTCTTTTCCCCTTTTCAGTTGTTCCCATTATTGGAATCTTGTGACAATTACAGTGTGACAAAGTTTTTTATTCGGCACACAAAATACTCAAATAGAAAAAAAATGAACAATTCCACAAATGCATAAACAAAACTAGTGAGTCCGAAAGGGTGTGGGCTGAAGCAAAGCTTATTAGCGCCCACCCCTGCTAGTACAAGTCCATCAATTGTAATCAGTCATATTTACATAAATACAAATTCACTACTACATGTCGACACACAGACATACACATCAATATACTATTCACTTATAATTATATTTATATAGTATCAGATCACAAGAAAGTCAAATCAAGGCACTTTACGCAAGTAAGGACTAACCTTACCAACCCCCATAGCGAGCACTAGGCAACTGTGGTGAGGAAAAACTCCCTATAAGGAAGAAACCTCAAGCAGACCAGGCTCTTGGGGGTGACCCTCTGCTTGGGCTGTGCCATATATCCCTATATACATACGTATATACTTTACATACATAAATATACATATATATATATATATATACATACATATACATGGTCACTTATATACATATATACATATACACCCACCCGTATCTATATATCTACATACGCATACACATACCCACACATTCAAATATACAATAAATCCCACTTATAAATTAAACATTCCCTATAAATCAAATTATATTTGCTTCTTTATGATGTTCTTTTTGAGTAGTTTCTTAAATCTTACTAAGGTACTACTCATTCTAACGTCTGTTGAACATTCGTTCCATTTCTTCACCCCAACCACAGACACACAAAAACCCTTTACATTTTTTCTTACTGGTGGTTTCATAAACATTGCCCAACCTCTTAAACTATATCTGGATTCCCTCAATCTGAACAGACTCTGGACATGTCTCGGTAAGGCTTGGTTTTTCGCTCGAAACAAAGTTTGAATTGTAATGTAATCGACCAAATCTATGAATTTTAATAAATTTAAAGACACAAATAGAGAATGAGTTGGTTCACGATCATATTTATTGCAGATGATTCGTATGGCTCGTTTTTGCAAAAGGAATATTGGATTGGTGTTTGATTTGTAAGTGTTTCCCCATGACTCAACACAATATGTCATATATGGTACCATCAGAGAATGATATAAAGTAAGTAACCCTTCTTGTGGCAGTACGTCTTTGGCTTTATACAAAATGGCTATAGTTTTTGACAGTTTTGATTTCACATAATTTATATGTGGTTTCCAGCTAAGTTTATTATCAATTATAACACCTAAAAATTTATTCTCCCTTACTAACTCAATTTCCTTATTGTTTATAGTTAAATTTTTACATTTGGGTGCCTGTTCATTTCCAAATATAATACATTTAGTTTTTCCAAGGTTGAGTGACAACTTATTAGCGTCAAACCAAACCTTAAATGTTTCCAGTTCCTTCTCCACTATGTCCAGAAGCTGTTCAAGATTTTCACCGCTACAGAACACAGTTGTATCCTCCGCAAAAAGGACACATCTCAGTGAACTCGACACCCAACTTATATCATTTATATAGATTATAAACAACTGCTCACAGAGGGTCGTTTTGACCGTTGGGGTTTTACATAATTATTGTATGGCCTTGCCTTACAATATAAAGCGCCTTGGGGCAACTGTTTGTTGTGATTTGGCGCTATATAAAAAAATTGATTGATTGATTGAACAAAGGACCCAGCACTGAGCCCTGCGGCACCCCACATGTGACTTCCCTGAGTTCACAATTTGTATTATTGAATTGAACATACTGAAATCTGCCTTGTAAATAACTAGTTATCCATTCATATGCAGACCTCTGATTCCATATTTCTGCAGTTTAGTTAATAGTATTCCATGGTTAATTGTGTCAGATGCTTTCTATAAAAAAAAAACAAAACTCCTACTGTATATTGTTTATTGTCAATTGCAGTTGCTATACTTTCCACAAAGTCCATCAAAGCCTGTGATGTAGTTTGAGACCTTCTGAATCCATATTGTTCTTCACAAATGATGTTATGCTTCAGTAAATAATCATTTAATCTTTTAGCAAATATTTTTTCCAAAATTTTGGAAAATTGTGGCAGGAGTGATATAGGTCTATAATTAGAAAATGTGTTTGTCACCAGTTTTAAACAGAGGAATTACTTTGGCTATTTTCATTTGAGAAGGAAATTTACCAGTACTTAGTGACATATTGCAAATATAATTGAACGGTTTTACTATACAGTCAATAACTTTTTTTAATAAAGCCATATCCAAATTATTAAAATCAGTCGATTTCTTACTTTTTGAACCATGAACCAGATCAAGTATTTCCCTTTCATGAGTACCACCAATGAACATTGAAACAGATTTGTTAAACGTTGAATTATTTACCAAGAAGTTATTAGTTGATGAGTCAGTTTTACTGGCAAGATTTTTACCCACATTAACGAAGTATTCATTAAAGTGTTCCACAATAGACTCGTCGTTATCATTCGTGATGTAGTTGTTACTCTGAAAAAATGAAGGATAATCTCTAGTTACTCTCTTCTTTTTTACTATTTAATTTAATATGTTCCATGTGTTTTTGATGTTATTTCTATTTTTGACAAGTAACTCATTATAATATCTTTTTTTACTGAGTCTCATGATATTGATTAACTTATTCTTATATGTTTTATACTTACTTTCAGCTTCCTTAGTTTGTAGTTTTATGAATTGTTTATATAGTAAGTTTTTCTTTTTACATGCCCTCTGAAGCCCCTTAGTTATCCATGGTTTGTTGCTATATTGATTTCTACATATTTTGTCAACAAATGGACAGTGTTTATTATACAAACTGGAAAAAACTGAAATGAAAGCATCATATGACCTGTCAACATCATCAACAAAAACATCTGACCAATTTTGACTTGATAAATCCTCCCTTAAATTATCAATTGTTTCAGGTGTTACTTTTCTACTCATGAATTTGATATTGCTTCGATACTTACAACAACCCTCCAATGCAAAGACTGAGAAAACTGGCAAGTGATTACTGATATCACTGACCAGTAGTCCCCCACTAAGATTACCGGATATAACGTTAGTTAAAATATTGTCAATGAGAGTTGTTGAGTCCATAGTTATTCTGCTAGGATGAATGATGGTTGGAAACAGTCCTAAACAGTACAAGGTGTTTATAAATGAGGTAATTTGTGGATGATTGTGAGGGTTTAAAAAATCTATATTGAAATCTCCACAGACAAATAAATGCTTATTTCTGTTGATTTTGTTGTACATTCCTAAGATAATGTCTTCAAAGGTGTCAATATTTGTCCCAGGAGCTCTGTAAATGCAACTAACAACTATGTTTTTGGAGTTTATAGATGTAATTTCTATGGTAACACATTCCATGATGTTGTCCACTGTAAATGACATGTTGTTAATGAGTTTACAGTTATAATCTGACCTTACAAACAATGCAACACCTCCGCCCCTTCTCGTCTGCCTATTAACCAGGAACAATTCATAACCATCAAGATATACCAGATCTTTATTATCCTCATTTAACCATGTTTCTGAAATTGCAATAACTGAAAAACGTTTTTTGGATGTTTTCAAACAATCATTAATAGTGGACAGATTACGAGAAAGACTTCTGCTGTTGAAATGTATAATTGAAAAATCTTCATCATTGATTTTATAATTTTTGAATTGTTCTTCTGTAAAATATTTGCACTGTCTCACAATATTCTCACTGAAAAAGGTATCAGGATCATTTTCAGATTCGAAATGGCGGTTAGCAGAGTTATTATAATTAAATGTATCTAGACAGAGCTCCTGGGCAGAAATAAACGGATCATTATCCTTAGTCATTATGTCTCTCTTGTCTCCGGGTGTAGATGATGTGGATGAGTGGGTTGCTCCAGTCTGCATCATGATGCTGTGTTGTGTTTGAGTCCTCATACCTATTGTTCATATTTGTCCAGCTCCTCGATGTTCCTTATTTCCATGACTTTTGCTTGTTCTCGTGATTCGTTAGGCTTAAAACTTTCCTTTTTGCTAAAGCTTATAGTTAGGGCTGGATCAGGTGACCCTGAGCCATCCCTTAGTTATGCTGCTATAGACTTAGACTGCTGGGGGGTTCCCATGATGCACTGAGTGTTTCTTTCTCTTTTTGCTCTGTATGCACCACTCTGCATTTAATCATTAGTGATTGATCTCTGCTCCCCTCCACAGCATGTCTTTTTCCTGGTTCTCTCCCTCAGCCCCAACCAGTCCCAGCAGAAGACTGCCCCTCCCTGAGCCTGGTTCTGCTGGAGGTTTCTTCCTGTTAAAAGGGAGTTTTTCCTTCCCACTGTCGCCAAGTGCTTGCTCACAGGGGGTCGTTTTGACCATTGGGGTTTTTCTGTAATTATTGTATGGCTTTGCCTTACAATATGAAGCGCCTTGGGGCAACTGTTTGTTGTGATTTGGCGCTATATAAATGAAATTGATTTGATTTGATTTGATTTGATTCATTCAGTTTGATGAATATTTTACAGTTTGAAGTCCATGTGTGCTGGATTTTTCCCTGTTTCTTTAAGAAGCGTGGTTTCCTGGTGATGTCTGCATTCCGTTTGGTGAGATGTTCATTGATGAATACGTTTGTCCCTTTCAGTTTTCTTCCTTGTTTTAACAGTGCTGTTTTGTGTTTTCTGTTGATGAGTCTCATGATGACGGTTCGTTTATCACCGTCATTTCTCCGGGGCAGAGGGTGGCACACTTCAATGTTATTTAAATCCATTTCTATACCTTTAGATAGGAGGAAATCAACAACCTGTTTTTCCACAGAGCTGAGCTCCTGTTCACTGGGATCCCCTCCGCTCTCATCTGTTACCGCCCGTGCGTAGGACCGTGGTTTGATGTGAAGACCTGTGATGATGACGTCGTTATTCTGGTGTACTGCTCCAATTCAGGCACTCTGTTTTCCAGCTGCACCAGACACCGGTCTTTCTCGGTGTTCTGGAGCTGTAGTGCAGATCCATGATTGATTTCTGTTGCTGCTTCACAACAGAAATCTCCTCTGATAGAAAGTCCAGAGATTTTTTAATATCGTCACCTTCCTCCGCCATCAGAACCTTCTTTGGCCCCATGGTTGGCTTGTGGGCTGCTTGACGATCGCCGATGTTAACAGCCTGCGTTGTTTGTCACCGGGATGGATCTGCGCTGCGCTGGTGCCACGCGGCCTCGGTGTTTCCGCGCTGATGGATCCGCGGTGGCTGCACGAGGCCTCGGTGAAGCAGCACTCGTGACGCGCGGCTTCAATGACGCAGCGCGCGGCCTCGGTGAATTCACCACGTTGGGCGGGCCTCGGACGTTGTTGCTGTCCAGCCGCGGGGCTAAGTTGCCGGTTGAGGTGGTATTCCCACTGTCCGGGTTGGCAAACACCGGCGTGGTAGATGGCAACTACAAACACCACCTCTGAGGCACAAAAACTCAGGTACAAACTTTTTGCAGCTCGCTCTCTGACGACACGCAGCTCTGACTGATGACTGTGACGCAGCTCATTTCCAGTTAACCTGGAACACAAAGAACACAACATTCAGCTCCCCTCAGCCCCAACCAGTCCCAGCAGAAGACTGCCCCTCCCTGAGCCTGGTTCTGCTGGAGGTTTCTTCCTGTTAAAAGGGAGTTTTTCCTTCCCACTGTAGCCAAGTGCTTGCTCACAGGGGGTCGTTTTGACTGTTGGGGTTTTTCTGTAATTATTGTATGGCTTTGACTTACAATATAAAGCGCCTTGGGGCAACTGTTTGTTGTGATTTGGCGCTATATAAATAAAATTGATTTGATTTGATTCAGAACACAACAGGAATCTTAGCTGCAGTCGGGGTGGTGTTTACTATTATGTGGTTATTAAGATGTTAAAAATGTTTTATTGTTTATTGTTCAATATTGTTTTAAGAAAACTCAATAAAAAAGTTAAAGTACACACACACACACACACACACACACACACACACACACACACACACACACACACACACACACACACACACAAAAGCTCAAGCAAATTATTGGCCAGTTGTGCTGCATGGACCTTTGTGCCTGCAAGGAAGCAATTGAAGAAGACTTTGACCAATCACAGCACTGTATTCTGTCCCCACAGCTAGTGAGCTAGGCAGCCGGTTCTAGCAGAGACCGCTAGCCATTCTGCCCCCTCCCCCAACCCCATAAAGTAGTATTCCGAGACTTCCTTCAAGGTTGCAGACCTTATAATTTAGTATTTACCAATCTGTATTGGGTGATCGAGCTCCATTTAGCCTTCAGAATGTTGCACACAGAAATGCACACTGTGATTGGCATTGATCCGGCTGGTACATAAGTCCACTTTCAGGAGCGTAACGTGGATGAGATCCCACAGCTCTGCTTGGTTGGTCTGCCAGTCCTGTACAGGTTACTCTCCTGTGGAGGTCTGTACCCATTGACAGGTGGGTAGACAGTGCAAATAAAGTGTTTTGTCCGTGGACATAGACAGGTGGTCTGGAGAGGACACACCTGGAATCAGACCTTTGCCACCTGCTCGGCTTTTCATATGATGACTTGAGTCAGAGTCATGTTTGCGTCCAGTCTGAAAGGACGGAATGTGAACATTCCGTAAGCATCCTCCAGTCAAAACAAATGGATAGCAAGACTACCGAAAACAAAGTACTTGTTAGTACTCATGTTTCTGACACTGTTTGCATCACTCTGAGCTAACGACCCAGCGCACTGTTGAATGGAATGTAGACAGACTGCTGCTAACGTTAAGAATGGAGCTGCGTGTTCATTGCAAAGTTTACTTAAGTGTGTTGTTGTGTCATGACCAGTGTTGCCACAGTTAATTTGAAAAAGTAATCAATTACTGATTACTGATTACTCCTTGAAAAAGTAACTTAGTTACTTTACTGATTACTCAATTGGAAAAGTAACTAAGTTAGATTACTAGTTACTTTTTAGTTACTTTCCCCAGCTGCCGACAACAACCCTCTGCCACCTCAACATGACAATGATACCTGTTTTGCCAAAACTCTATAGTTTTACTATATAGTTTTTAACTTTATAGTCACCCTTTCTTGACTTCAATGAAAATAAATACTTGTTTTATAAAAAGTAAAATAAAGACCTCTTTCTTGACCTCATATTTAACTGTTGACAGCACTGTAACAGTAAAACTTGCAATTTCTAACCTACATTTTTATAAATGTAACTATTAAATTCATTCTAACATTTACTGTAACTAACATTTACTGCGTAACATTTTCATTGTTACGCAGATGATACCCAGCTTTATCTATCCATGAAGCCAGAGGACACACACCAATTAGCTAAACTGCAGGATTGTCTTACAGACATAAAGACATGGATGACCTCTAATTTCCTGCTTTTAAACTCAGATAAAACTGAAGTTATTGTACTTGGCCCCACAAATCTTAGAAACATGGTGTCTAACCAGATCCTTACTCTGGATGGCATTACCCTGACCTCTAGTAATACTGTGAGAAATCTTGGAGTCATTTTTGATCAGGATATGTCCTTCAATGCGCATATTAAACAAATATGTAGGACTGCTTTTTTGCATTTGCGCAATATCTCTAAAATTAGAAAGGTCTTGTCTCAGAGTGATGCTGAAAAACTAATTCATGCATTTATTTCCTCTAGGCTGGACTATTGTAATTCATTATTATCAGGTTGTCCTAAAGGTTCCCTGAAAAGCCTTCAGTTAATTCAAAATGCTGCAGCTAGAGTACTGACGGGGACTAGAAGGAGAGAGCATATCTCACCCATATTGGCCTCTCTTCATTGGCTTCCTGTTAATTCTAGAATAGAATTTAAAATTCTTCTTCTTACTTAAAAGTTTTTGAATAATCAGGTCTCATCTTATCTTAGGGACCTCATAGTACCATATCACCCCAATAGAGCACTTCGCTCTCAGACTGCAGGCTTACTTGTAGTTCCTAGGGTTTGTAAGAGTAGAATGAGAGGCAGAGCCTTCAGCTTTCAGGCTCCTCTCCTCTGGAACCAGCTCCCAATTCAGATCAGGGAGACAGACACCCTCTCTACTTTTAAGATTAGGCTTAAAACTTTCCGTTTTGCTAAAGCTTATAGTTAGGGCTGGATCAGGTGACCCTGAACCATCCCTTAGTTATGCTGCTATAGACTTAGACTGCTGGGGGGTTCCCATGATGCACTGAGTGTTTCTTTCTCTTTTTGCTCTGTATGCACCACTCTGCATTTAATCATTAGTGATCGATCTCTGCTCCCCTCCACAGCATGTCTTTTTCCTGGTTCTCTCCCTCAGCCCCAACCAGTCCCAGCAGAAGACTGCCCCTCCCTGAGCCTGGTTCTGCTGGAGGTTTCTTCCTGTTAAAAGGAAGTTTTTCCTTCCCACTGTCGCCAAGTGCTTGCTCACAGGGGGTCGTTTTGACCGTTGGGGTTTTTCTGTAATTATTGTATGGCTTTGCCTTACAATATAAAGCGCCTTGGGGCAACTGTTTGTTGTGATTTGGCGCTATATAAATAAAATTGATTTGATTTGATTTAAATTCTCTCTAAACATTTTACTTGGCGAAATTATTATTATTTTAAGTAGTATTAGTAGTTGTAGTAAAAAAACGACTTCAAAACTGGACCTTTAATCTAGGGGTGTTGTGGGGGGGCATCCTTGCCCCACGCCTCCATTCCATCTGGATTCGCCCCTACTTTGGTGTTTGAGCACAAAGAATAGATAACATTTATTTATGCAGAAAACATGACCAGATTTACAGGTAAGAAAGTTTTATTGTGTTTTCACATCATGTGGTCCTCAGAAAGAGAGTTTAGGTGCATTTGAGTGGAAAATAGTGTTAGTTGTTGACGCGTCGCGGAGGATCAGCTGTTTTTAACAAACAGATACGGAGCGGCTCAGCTCAGAATTCTAAATAAAGGAGAAAAAAAAGCATAAAAATGTCTTTGTAAAGCTCAGTGCAGGTGTGCTGTTGTCACCGTGCTTTAAGAGGTGAGGACGAGTCGTAGCTGCTGCAGAAAACCGCGGATGAAAAGCTCACAACTCGCTTAAACTGTGTAGTTCAGTCGAACCCCGACCTCCTGCCCACGGACCAAGTTTAATGCTGCTATCCACCCACAATGTAAAAATAATAGTAACGCACAGTGACTTGGAGCAGTAACTTTAATCTGATTACTGATTTGGAAAGATTAACGCGTTAGATTACTCGTTACTAAAAAAAAAGTGGTTAGATTAGAGTAACGTGTTACCGGCATCACTGGTCATGATGAGTCATTCCTAAAGTGATGATGGTGTTAAATGTGATGCATTTGCCGTAAACATTTAAGAGTTTGGTGTAGTGTGTCATTTCCTCTGTATGAAGCAGTGAACTGGAGGGCATGTGGGACGCTCGTGCACATCTGTGTGCTGGTACAAAGTTGTGGGACTCCTGAAAATATTTTTCTAATATTTTTCTAATATAAGAAATACATGGCTGTTCAGGCATGTTTTCGAGTTTCAGATATACATGCACGCAGCGGCCATGATGTTCATGCTAGTAGTTATAACGGGATTAAAGTGCTGTTGTTCACCAGAACAGAGAGTAGACGCGGCACACATCAGGATCCAAAATCCAACAGACTCAAAAAATTAAGAGTTGAGAGCAATGTCTGCCTCCTTTTTGAAAGGAGCACAGAACTGGGCAGCGCACATGATGCTCATGCACATCCCTGAGCTAGTAGGAAGTCCTGACGCTCCTGAAAATAGTATACCTGATGTTCTCCCAGCGTCTGCTCGCAGCTCCACTGATCTGAATGAATGCTGAGGAGATTGAAGAGCTGATGTTGCAGCATTTGTTTTCTGCGTTTTGCTCAGACTGACGTCACCCACCAAGAAATGCCGAGTAAAATGTTTTTCGGAAATGTACCTGCTGGCTTAACAATCAATCAATCAATCAATTTTTTTATATAGCGCCAAATCACAACAAACAGTTGCCCCAAGGCGCTTTATATTGTAAGGCAAGGCCATACAATAATTATGTAAAACCCCAACGGTCAAAACGACCCCCTGTGAGCAAGCACTTGGCTACAGTGGGAAGGAAAAACTCCCTTTTAACAGGAAGAAACCTCCAGCAGAACCAGGCTCAGGGAGGGGCAGTCTTCTGCTGGGACTGGTTGGGGCTGAGGGAGAGAACCAGGAAAAAGACATGCTGTGGAGGGGAGCAGAGATCGATCACTAATGATTAAATGCAGAGTGGTGCATACAGAGCAAAAAGAGAAAGAAACAGTGCATCATGGGAACCCGCCAGCAGTCTACGTCTATAGCAGCATAACTAAGGGATGGTTCAGGGTCACCTGATCCAGTCCTAACTATAAGCTTTAGCAAAAAGGAAAGTTTTAAGCCTAATCTTAAAAGTAGAGAGGGTGTCTGTCTCCCTGATCTGAATTGGGAGCTGGTTCCACAGGAGAGGAGCCTGAAAGCTGAAGGCTCTGCCTCCCATTCTACTCTTACAAACCCTAGGAACTACAAGTAAGCCTGCAGTCTGAGAGCGAAGCGCTCTATTGGGGTGATATGGTACTACGAGGTCCCTAAGATAAGATGGGACCTGATTATTCAAAACCTTATAAGTAAGAAGAAGAATTTTAAATTCTATTCTAGAATTAACAGGAAGCCAATGAAGAGAGGCCAATATGGGTGAGATATGCTCTCTCCTTCTAGTCCCCGTCAGTACTCTAGCTGCAGCATTTTGAATTAACTGAAGGCTTTTTAGGGAACTTTTAGGACAACCTGATAATAATGAATTACAATAGTCCAGCCTAGAGGAAATAAATGCATGAATTAGTTTTTCAGCATCACTCTGAGACAAGACCTTTCTGATTTTAGAGATATTGCGTAAATGCAAAAAAGCAGTCCTACATATTTGTTTAATATGCGCTTTGAATGACATATCCTGATCAAAAATGACTCCAAGATTTCTCACAGTATTACTAGAGGTCAGGGTAATGCCATCCACAGTAAGGATCTGGTTAGACACCATGTTTCTAAGATTTGTGGGGCCAAGTACAATAACTTCAGTTTTATCTGAGTTTAAAAGCAGGAAATTAGAGGTCATCCATGTCTTTATGTCTGTAAGACAATCCTGCAGTTTAGCTAATTGGTGTGTGTCCTCTGGCTTCATGGATAGATAAAGCTGGGTATCATCTGCGTAACAATGAAAATTTAAGCAATACCGTCTAATAATACTGCCTAAGGGAAGCATGTATAAAGTGAATAAAATTGGTCCTAGCACAGAACCTTGTGGAACTCCATAATTAACTTTAGTCTGTGAAGACGATTCCCCATTTACATGAACAAATTGTAATCTATTAGACAAATATGATTCAAACCACCGCAGCGCAGTGCCTTTAATACCTATGGCATGCTCTAATCTCTGTAATAAAATTTTATGGTCAACAGTATCAAAAGCAGCACTGAGGTCTAACAGAACAAGCACAGAGATGAGTCCACTGTCCGAGGCCATAAGAAGATCATTTGTAACCTTCACTAATGCTGTTTCTGTACTATGATGAATTCTAAAACCTGACTGAAACTCTTCAAATAGACCATTCCTCTGCAGATGATCAGTTAGCTGTTTTACAACTACCCTTTCAAGAATTTTTGAGAGAAAAGGAAGGTTGGAGATTGGCCTATAATTAGCTAAGATAGCTGGGTCAAGTGATGGCTTTTTAAGTAATGGTTTAATTACTGCCACCTTAAAAGCCTGTGGTACATAGCCAACTAACAAAGATAGATTGATCATATTTAAGATCGAAGCATTAAATAATGGTAGGGCTTCCTTGAGCAGCCTGGTAGGAATGGGGTCTAATAAACATGTTGATGGTTTGGATGAAGTAACTAATGAAAATAACTCAGACAGAACAATCGGAGAGAAAGAGTCTAACCAAATACTGGCATCACTGAAAGCAGCCAAAGATAACGATACGTCTTTGGGATGGTTATGAGTAATTTAATAACAAGCGGCGGGTATAATTAGCAATAAAGTACATCAGTGACCACATGTGTGCCGATGGACTTAGAATCACAAATGCTTTGATGTTGTGTAGTTGAACAGCACGTTAAATAGCACGCTGCATGTCCTTCTGCTTTCCTGGATGACAGGTAGCTCCTTGGGACACCCAGCCTCATGAGGGGACATGACAGAGCTGGAGACACATTAGAGATGAAAGACATGGTCAGGGCTGTGAAGTTTGGCAAGTCAGCTGATTATTTTATTCTGGCTCCACAGACGGCATGTCCAGAATGTATTTGACCGTCCAACCACACCGGCATGAACCCCCCAAAAAACAAACCAACCACCAAATAGACACACACCAGCTGTAAAAGTGATTAACATTCAGAGTGTAGATGTCGCTCACGGCTGATGATGTTTTTCTTCAGTGTGGCGTCCTGAACGAGAAGCTGGATTCTCTGCTGAAGACCCTCAGTGAGGAGTCGCAGGCCTCCACAGTCCTTCCCATTGTTCCACCTCCCACCATCATTGAAGAGCAGGAGGAGTTTGAGGGCGTGGCGTCAGCGTTGCCAGTGTCTCTGTCTAACGTTCTTCCCAGCTCATCGAGAGCCGTCGCCCACTCTGCCTCCCCGTCGGTGGTAACGGCCATCTTTAAACCGCGGGAGCAGCTGATGCTGAGAGCGAACAGCCTGAAGAAAGCCATCAGACAGATAATAGAGCACACAGAGAAAGGTGAGACACTGACACCAGCCCCAGTACCTCCAGTAACCCCCAGTCTGTCCCACAGCGGTGGAACTGAAGGAATGTGAGCTCATCTTGTAATGGTCGGGTCTGAGAGTGTTCCCTGCTGCTGTTCATCACCACTCCATCTTGGTGGTAGGCGTGTCCTTGGCCAGGTGATGTGGTCGTCGTCATTGATGCGCCTGTATGTTGGATCGTGTCCAGAGAAACGCACCACATGGCCAGTGTGGGTTTGATAAACATCAGTATGTCCAGATGTTGAGTCTCTGTTCGCTGTCGTATTTAGCCTTAGTTCACACAGAAAAGAACAAACAGGAAGTGATGTCAGTTCCCAGCAGCGTGTGTGTGTGTGTGTGTGTGTGTGTGTGTGTGTGTGTGTGTGTGTGTGTGTGTGTCAGCGGTGGATGAGCAGAATGCTCAGACCCAGCAGCAGCAGGTCTTCTCTTTGAGTGGAGCTGAGAAGGAGGCCAGGCTGTTGGTGGAGGAGGAAGAGGAAGAAGACACTGAGGAGGATAAAGTCTCTCTGCAGTCTGACGGCACCAAACACCGCAGCTCACGCAGAGGTCAGTCACATGTTTGTGCTGCTGTGTCCACCGTCACAGCGCTATGCTTCACAGAATGAAGCAGAAACATGTCTGCTTCACCAAAACATCAAATCTCAGCTTGCATCTCAGATGTACCTTCTGGCAAATGTAGCTGAACTTTCAGGTCTTCTTTGTAATAAAACCCTCCTCTGCTCCACTTCATCATGAAGCTGTATAACTGGAGATACAAAATCCAAACATGCACTTTGCACAATTTCGTCTGGGTGTCTTGGTGGCTTTCCTCACTCTTCTACTTCAGTGTTTTTGAGAGCTGTCTGCTCCACACAGATTTACCACACAGTGTCACACTGTTCAGGGTTCTAGCTAGGATAAAATTTTAGCGTAGTGGTAATTTCGAGGTAGCGAAGCGACCGGGGGGGGTAATGGTGCAGAAGGAGGGAAGCAAGCTAAAAATTGGCCTTTCTAGGGGTACCCAAAGGGGAAAAGCCAAGTACGACAGCCCAAGTCCCTTCATCATGTCCAGAAGGCTGGGGAAGTTTATTGAGTGGGTAATCTCATTCTGGGTTTGTCAGTACATGGCCCTCAGTGAGGCAGTCGGAGTCCGTGGACATTTTTAAGTCAAGACTTAAAACCTATTTTTATTCTCTTTCTTATGAGTAGTTTTTATTTTATGTTATATTTTTTTACTTCTTTTTTTAATTAGGTATTTGAATTTTTTTATTTTTATTTATTTATTTAAATTTTTTATGTTGAACTGTGTGAGGCACCTTGAGACGGCTTTTGCTGTAATTTGGTGCTTTATAGGCTGATTAAATTGAAATTGAGCAACATTTTATTGAGTCTTAAAGTAAATAAATATGAAATTGGTTACTGGATCCTTAAACTCTGGACATAATAAACTCTACATGGTGGATCCTTGATTTCTGGACATAAACAGAAATAAAATCTGTTTTTGTCAAAAGCATTTCCTTTCAGACGTTATTATTGGCATGAATGTCTTTCCATACCTGTGAGCTGAGCTCTTACAGCTGTGCTGCAGGTCAGGTTTATAAAGAATGCAGGACGTCTCATTTTGGGAAGAAAACAATGTTTTAGTTGATTGTAGTTTATTGTCTGTATTGCAACATTTGTAAGAGGTGTCATTTTATTTAAAGCAGCGATTCGTTTTGAAGTTATTAATTCCGAGCGGACTCTGTCTCAGCAGTGAGCCGCGCAGCGTTTGAAGCACGGAACGAAGGACGATTCTCGTTTCTCGACTGCAACAAGACAAGAGTCCCAGTTAGTGACTTTAATCCACACAAAAGCGACTCATGCTATTTTAATGGCTTTCAGAGGGGTTAAGAAGCGGACTTGCTGCTTCTGAAGAGCAGCGAATCAAAGAGCCACGTGTTTGAATCAAAGCATTGCTTCGATTCATGCATCAAACTGGAGTCGCACTGCAGAAACGGTTGATTACAGACGCTGTATTGAAAATCGTAACAGTCCAAAATAAGCGTAACGGTCCAAAATTATAGCGTAACGGGCCGTAACGCAAGTTTGCGCTAGCTAGAACCCTGCTGTTTGTATTTCTTCATAAGTGATGTAAATAAAGTCCAAGACATATTCAGTGATTTGGAGATGTTCATGTCTCCATCCCCTGAGAGCTATTATTTCATAGCCTAAAGAGTGTGCATATCATGAATGCTTGGTCTTGTTGGATTTGTGAGAATCTACTGAATCTACTGATACCTTGTTTCCCATGTAACAATAAGAAATATACTCAAAACCTGGATTAGTCTTTTTAGTCACATAGCACTACTATTATTCTGAACTCTACTGTATAATGAGAAGCCTGATCTACTTTTTGTTTTTGAAATGACATAAACAAATTAAAATGTGTGAAACACCAAGGGACCCAATACATTCGGAGGGCACAGTATTACTGAGGACTTCTGTCCAAAAGTCTCTGCGACACTAGCTACTTACTCTCCTGCCACCACCTTACAGTCTCTGATTTCTTTTAGTTTGCATTTCGTACACAGACTATAGTCCACCTGTGTGCACCTTCCTCCACTCTTATGTCACCCTGTGCTCCTCCCTGTCCTTGAAGTAGGTGTTCACCACAGCCATTTCCATCCTTTTAGCAAAATCAACTATCTGTCCTTCCACATTCCTGTCCTTGATACCATATCTACCCATTACTTCCTCATCACTTCTGTTCCCTTCACCAACATGCCCATTGAAGTCCGCTCCTATCACCACTCTTTCTTTTTGTTTTTTGATGGATTTGTTGGAAACTGAAGATAAAAATGTGAAGCCTGGAGCTTTGTGACCTTTGTGTGTCTGCAGTGAGTAAGACGCTGTGTGAGAAGCTGGTCAGTAAAAGCAGCTCCGCGTCACTTCCACGAGATGATGTGGCCGCGCTCGATGCCAAGCTCCTCTATCCAGGTGTGTTTGCAGACAGGTCAACATGGAGTCACAGTTCTCTTTGAAAGTCATCTGCTGCTTCTCTGTCAGCATCAAACAGTGTCATGGTTTAATGATACAGGTGACAGCTGGGAGAAAGACTTTGGAAACAATCCACAGATGCTGAGTTCTCAGCCTGATGGGAACAGACAGCAGGGGCGCTCTTCTTCCAGCTGCTTGTGTTGCATGTTGACGTGTCTCTTCACTGAGTTTGAATTGAAGTGTGTTTGTGTTTGTAGGTCTCAAAGCTCCGTTTTCCCGCTCTCTGCCCAGTACTTCTGTCATCAGTCGGTTGTTGGTCAACGCAGACCCATTTGGCTGTGACTTTGACAACATGTAAGTCTCTTTCAGATGTCGTGACCTGATCCTTGGGTTCAGGATTAAGGTCTATCAGACTCACTGATTGCAGATCATTTCAATTCAGTTCCATTGGCTTTATTGTCGTATCTGTATGATACCAATATTGCCAAAGTGCAGTATGGGTAAAGGTCTTTAGAAAAGAAAGTAAGTCCCTTCGGCATCTCATTTGTTTTCACTTGGGTTCACCAGAGCAGATCCGAGGTTGATCTGTATGTTGATTTGGTTTTACACGGGATGCCCTTACTGATGCAACTCTATAGTGGAGAATGGGCAGGGGTGGGGTTTAAACTGGGGAACTTCTGCGCTCGAAACAAGCACACTAAACCACTTGTCCCCTATAATCAATAATTAATCAATCGATAATATTAATAAATGATCTGTGCATATGTATTAGCTTGTTTGTATACACATATATACATACTAGCATCTACAGACCTTGGCCTCACGTGTTTACCCAGTGGCCCAGTGCAGCTTTCAAGCCAGGAGGTCTACCACAGACATGATCTTTTCAATACGCCAGCTGCAGGAGAAGTGTCAAGAGCAGCAAATGCCACTCACTCATTGCCTTCATCGATGTGTCTAGGGATGTCCTGATCAGGTTTTTTTGGCCCCGATCCGATTCCGAGTCATCTGATTTTGAGTATCTGCTGATACCGAGTCCCGATCCAATACTTTAAAAAACTGAATGAACAATGAACAAATGCTAAATATATAATTTAATTTTAATCACCTTATTTTATTATTTATCACTTAAACAGTGCACTTCTCCTTGAGGTAGCTTGAACAATCAAGTAATAATCTGCCAGATGTAAAAAATGTACAAATTTCCATGTTATTTTATCTAAAAATAAATGTCCAAGGTTCCTTATGTTAAACAAGAAATTATCTCATCTGAAATAACAGGTGTTTTTAATTTACAGATGAAAGGTTTCTAAAGAACCATTTATTGATTTAGCTATTTTAATTACAAGTGTTCTAAACTTTTATAAAACAGTAATCAGAAATTTCGAAGTAACAAACAACAACAACAAAAAACATTTCCAAGGATTTTTCTTCAGAAAACTGCTCTATAAATGATCAGTTACACGTTTCTGTTTTGTACAGATCAGTGCAGAAACCACCGATCTGTTTTGTACAGATCAGTGGTTTCTGCACCGATCTGTTTTGTACAGATCAGTGGTTTCTGCACCGGTCTGGTTTGTACAGATCAGTGGTTTCTGCACCGGTCTTCCGTGTTTTGACCCAACGCGTCGTTCATATTGGACAGCGCGAAGCTACGTCACAGCTCAGAGCATCAAAAGTTGGATTGGGTTGAACTTATGTTTTTTTCTTTTGTTCAATAAAAAATAAATAAATAAAAGATTTGGTTGAACTTTGACCGCGTCAGCCTTCCGACAAGCAGCAATGTGCGCTTCCATCAGAAGCGTCACTTTAGCTCAGCTTTTGATGCGACGCTTCTGACGCCTCTAAAAAGCAACGCGTCTCATTGAAAATAATGCTTTTTAGACCGATTCTTGACACCTCTGACACTTCCGACACGTGAAAGGCCCATTAATCTGCAATATGAGCTTGAAATAGCGCTTATCCAAATAATGAGGATAAAATCTATATCGGATTCCTGATCGGGATGCAACGTACGATTTCGATCAAGTCTGTAACCACGTGATCGGATCGGGACATCCCTAGTTGTGACCAAGGCTTTTGACTTGGTCAGTCCAAGCAGACTCTTCAGGCTCCTGCAGAAGATTGGCTGTCCCCCAAAACTCCTCTCAGTGGTCTCTTTCCTCCATGAGAACATGCACAGTACAGTTTGCTTCTACGGCACAACATCAGAGGCCTTCCCAGTTAGCACTGGGGTGAAGCAGGGCATCTTCTTCTCCATGCTTCTCCAGTACGCCTTGAAGGATTGCACCAAGGGAGTATACATTCACACCAAGGCTGACGGCAAGATCTTCAACATCGCCTGACTTCGCACCAAAACCAAGATTGTGGAGGTACTCATCCATGAGATGCTCTTTGCAGACGATGTAGCCTTGATATCACACTCCAAAGACGGTCTGCAGATGCTTGTAAGTGGCCTCTCTTACGCCTGCAAGGAGTTCGTACTGACCATCAGCCTGGAGAAGACAAACGTCATGGCGCAGAGCACAGTTGTTCCCCCTAACATTGACATTGATGGGTACAGCCTGGATGTTGTGGAGTACTTCACATACACAATTGTGAAGGCAGCAGCAGTTGTGGCAAGATTAAGCCACAGAGTCTGGAACAACTCCAGCCTGACTGAGGAAGACAAAACTGCATGTCTGTCAGACCTTCATGCTCAGCACACTCAAAAAAGCTCAACAGCTACCATCTGAGGTGCCTTAGAAAAATTCTGCACATCGGTGGCAGGACAAGGTGCCCAACACAGAGGTCTTGAGACGCGCCAACATGAGCAGCTTGTTCACCATTCTTGGCGAAAGAAGCCTTCGTTGGCTTGGCCACGTCAGGAGAATGGATCTGGGGCTCATTCCTAAAGATCTGCTGTATGGTGAGCTGGCAGGGGACACTCATTTGGCTGGCTGACCACACCTGCACTTCAAGGATGCCCGCAAGAAGGACTTGAAAATGTGCAGCATCCAGTGGTGGGCACAGTTCTGTTAACCGCTAATTACCGAAGCTAATGTTTTCAATATCAGATTAGCTTTTCCGATAACTTTGACGACATCAGTGAACCAATTAGCTTCCGATAAATTTAGGTCCGATAATTTTTAGACCGCTAACATATTTTTGCAGGCAGAGTGAATAAAGCTTTAACAGTTAAAAATATTTGTGAAGTCTGAAGTCAAAGATTTTAGCACCTACAGTGGGGTAAAAAAGTATTTAGTCAGTCCCTGATTGTGCAAGTTCTCCTACTTAGAAAGATGAGAGAGGTCTGTAATTTTCATCAAAGGTACACTTCAACTATGAGAGACAGAATGAGAAAAAAAAAATCCAGGAAATCACATTGTAGGATTTCTAAAGAATTTATTTGTAAATGATGGTGGAAAATAAGTATTTGGTCACCCACAAACAAGCAAGATTTCTGGCTCTCACAGACCTGTAACTTCTTTAAGAAGCTCTTCTGTCCTCCACCTGTTACCTGTATTAATGGCACCTGTTTGAACTCGTTATCTGTATAAAATTCAATTCAATTCAATTTTATTTATATAGCGCCAAATCACAACAAACAGTTGCCCCAAGGCGCTTTATATTGTAAGGCAAGGCCATACAGTAATTACGTAAAAACCCCAAAGGTCAAAACGACCCCCTGTGAGCAAGCACTTGGCGACAGTGGGAAGGAAAAACTCCCTTTTAACAGGAAGAAACCTCCAGCAGAACCAGGCTCAGGGAGGGGCAGTCTTCTGCTGGGACTGGTTGGGGCTGAGGGAGAGAACCAGGAAAAAGACATGCTGTGGAGGGGAGTAGAGATCAGTCACTAATGATTAAATGCAGAGTGGTGCATACAGAGCAAAAAGAGAAAGAAACACTCAGTGCATTATGGGAACTCCCCAGCAGTCTAAGTCTATAGCAGCATAACTAAGGGATGGTTCAGGGTCACCTGATCCAGCCCTAACTATAAGCTTTAGCAAAAAGGAAAGTTTTAAGCCTAATCTTAAAAGTAGAGAGGGTGTCTGTCTCCCTGATCCGAATTGGGAGCTGGTTCCACAGGAGAGGAGCCTGAAAGCTGAAGGCTCTGCCTCCCATTCTACTCTTACAAACCCTAGGAACTACAAGTATGCCTGCAGTCTGAGAGCGAAGGGCTCTATTGGGGTGATATGGTACTATGAGGTCCCTAAGATAAGAAGGGACCTGATTATTGAAAACCTTATAAGTAAGAAGAAGAATTTTAAATTCTATTCTAGAATTAACAGGAAGCCAATGAAGAGAGGCCAATATGGGTGAGATATGCTCTCTCCTTCTAGTCCCTGTCAGTACTCTAGCTGCAGCATTTTGAATTAACTGAAGGCTTTTCAGGGAACTTTTAGGACAACCTGATAATAATGAATTACAATAGTCCAGCCTAGAGGAAATAAATGCATGAATTAGTTTTTCAGCATCACTCTGAGACAAGACCTTTCTAATTTTAGAGATATTGCGTAAATACAAAAAAGCAGTCTTACATATTTGTTTAATATGCGCTTTGAATGACATATCCTGATCAAAAATGACTCCAAGATTTCTCACAGTATTACTAGAGGTCAGGGTAATGCCATCCAGAGTAAGGATCTGGTTAGACACCATGTTTCTAAGATTTGTGGGGCCAAGTACAATAACTTCAGTTTTATCTGAGTTTAAAAGCAGGAAATTAGAGGTCATCCATGTTCCCCATTTACATGAACAAATTGTAATCTATTAGATAAATATGATTCAAACCACCGCAGCGCAGTGCCTTTGATACCTATGGCATGCTCTAATCTCTGTAATAAAATTTTATGGTCAACAGTATCAAAAGCAGCACTGAGGTCTAACAGAACAAGCACAGAGATGAGTCCACTGTCTGAGGCCATAAGAAGATCATTTGTAACCTTCACTAATGCTGTTTCTGTACTATGATGAATTCTAAAACCTGACTGAAACTCTTCAAATAGACCATTTCTCTGCAGATGATCAGTTAGCTGTTTTACAACTACCCTTTCAAGAATTTTTGAGAGAAAAGGAAGGTTGGAGATTGGCCTATAATTAGCTAAGATAGCTGGGTCAAGTGATGGCTTTTTAAGTAATGGTTTAATTACTGCCACCTTAAAAGCCTGTGGTACATAGCCAACTAATAAAGATAGATTGATCATATTTAAGATCGAAGCATTAAATAATGGTAGGGCTTCCTTGAGCAGCCTGGTAGGAATGGGGTCCAATAGACATGTTGATGGTTTGGATGAAGTAACTAATGAAAATAACTCAGAACAATCTGAGAGAAAGAGTCTAACCAAATACCGGCATCACTGAAAGCAGCCAAAGATAACGATACGTCTTTGGGATGGTTATGAGTAATTTTTTCTCTAATAGTTAAACTTTTATTAGCAAAGAAAGTCATGAAGTCATTACTAGTTAAAGTTAAAGGAATACTCGGCTCAATAGAGCTCTGACTCTTTGTCAGCCTGACTACAGTGCTGAAAAGAAACCTGGGGTTGTTCTTATTTTCTTCAATTAGTGATGAGTAGTAAGATGTCCTATCTTTATGGAGGGCTTTTTTATAGAGCAACAGACTCTTTCTAGGCTAAGTGGAGATCTTCTAAATTAGTGAGACGCCATTTCCTCTCCAACTTATGGGTTATCTGCTTTAAGCTGCGAGTTTGTGAGTTATACCACGGAGTCAGGCACTTCTGATTTAAAGCTCTCTTTTTCAGAGGAGCTACAGCATCCAAAGTTGTTTTCAGTGAGGATGTAAAACTATTGACGAGATACTCTATCTCACTTACAGAGTTTAGGTAGCTACTCTGCACTGTGTTGGTATATGGCATTAGAGAACATAAAGAAGGAAACATATCCTTAAACCTAGTTACAGCGCTTTCTGAAAGACTTCTAGTGTAATGAAACTTATTCCCCACTGCTGGGTAGTCCATCAGAGTAAATGTAAATGTTATTAAGAAATGATCAGACAGAAGGGAGTTTTAAGGGAATACTGTTAAGTCTTCAATTTCCATACCATAAGTCAGAACAAGATCTAAGATATGATTAAAGTGGTGGGTGGACTCATTTACATTTTGAGCAAAGCCAATTGAGTCAAATAATAGATTAAATGCAGTGTTGAGGCTGTCATTCTCAGCATCTGTGTGGATGTTAAAATCGCCCACTATAATTATCTTATCTGAGCTAAGCACTAAGTCAGACAAAAGTTCTGAAAATTCACAGAGAAACTCACAGTAACGACCAGGAGGACGATAGATAACAACAAATAAAACTGTTTTTTGGGACTTCCAATTTGGATGGACAAGACTAAGAGTCAAGCTTTCAAATGAATTAAAGCTCTGTCTGGGTTTTTGATTAATTAATATGCTAGAATGGAAGATTGCTGCTAATCCTCCGCCTCGGCCCGTGCTACGAGCATTCTGACAGTTAGTGTGACTCGGGGGTGTTGACTCATTTAAACTAACATATTCATCCTGCTGTAACCAGGTTTCTGTAAGGCAGAATAAATCAATATGTTGATCAGTTATTATATCATTTACTAACAGGGACTTAGAAGAGAGAGACCTAATGTTTAATAGACCACATTTAACTGTTTTAGTCTGTGGTGCAGTTGAAGGTGCTATATTCTTTTTTCTTTTTGAATTTTTATGCTTAAATAGATTTTTGCTGGTTATTGGTGGTCTGGGAGCAGGCACCGTCTCTACGGGGATGGGGTAATGAGGGGATGGCAGGGGGAGAGAAGCTGCAGAGAGGTGTGTAAGACTACAACTCTGCTTCCTCGTCCCAACCCTGGATAGTCACGGTTTCGAGGATTTAATAAAATTGGCCAGATTTCTAGAAATGAGAGCTGCTCCATCCAAAGTGGGATGGATCCCGTCTCTCCTAACAAGACCAGGTTTTCCCCAGAAGCTTTGCCAATTATCTATGAAGCCCACCTCATTTTTTGGACACCACTCAGACAGCCAGCAATTCAAGGAGAACATGCGGCTAAACATGTCACTCCCGGTCCGAGTGGGGAGGGGCCCAGAGAAAACTACAGAGTCCGACATTGTTTTTGCAAAGTTACACACCGATTCAATGTTAATTTTAGTGACCTCCGATTGGCGTAACCGGGCGTCATTACTGCCGACGTGAATTACAATCTTATCAAATTTACGCTTAGCCTTAGCCAGCAGTTTCAAATTTCCTTCAATGTCGCCTGCTCTGGCCCCCGGAAGACAATTAACTATGGTTGCTGGTGTCGCTAACTTCACATTTCTCAAAACAGAGTCGCCAATAACCAGAGTTTGATCCTCGGCGGGTGTGTCGCCGAGTGGGGAAAAACGGTTAGAAATGTGAATGGGTTGGCGGTGTACACGGGGCTTCTGTTTAGGGCTACGCTTCCTCCTCACAGTCACCCAGTCGGCCTGCTTTCCCGGCTGCTCGGGATCTGCCAGAGGGAAACTAACGGCGGCTAAGCTACCTTGGTCCGCACCGACTACAGGGGCCTGGCTAGCTGTAGAATTTTCCACGGTGCTGAGCCGAGTCTCCAATTCGCCCAGCCTGGCCTCCAAACCTACGAATAAGCTACACTTATTACAGGTACCATTACTACTAAAGGAGGCCGAGGAATAACTAAACATTTCACACCCAGAGCAGAAAAGTGCGGGAGAGACAGGAGAAGCCGCCATGCTAAACCGGCTAAGAGCTAGTAGCTGCGCTAAGCTAGCGGATTCCTAAAAACACGCAAAGTGAATAACGTGTAAATAATTTAGAGGTGATTCAGCAGAGGGAGTGCTTTAGTTAAGGCACGTGAAGATAACACTGTGAAACAAATCGTTATCTAGGTAACTAGATCAATCTAACTGCGCAGATTAAACAGCTAACAGATACAGCAAAACACCGCTGTGCTCCGGAACAGGAAGTGATACAATACCGCAGTGAGAGCCAACCACCAGTAGAGGCAAGCAAGAGACCAGATGCAGATAAAAGACACCTGTCCACAGCCTCAAACAGTCAGACTCCAAACTCAACCATGGCCAAGACCAAAGAGCTGTCAAAGGACACCAGGAAGACAGCTGTAGATGTGCACCAGGCTGGGAAGAGTGAATCTACAATAGTCAAGCAGGTTGGTCTGAATAAATTAACTGTGGGAGCATTTGTAAGAAAATGGAAGACATACAAGACCATTGATAATCTCCCTTGATCTGGGGCTCCACGCAAGATGTCATCCAGTGGGGTCAAAATGACCCTGAGAACGGTGAACAAAAATCCCACAACTACACGGAGGGACCTGATGAATGACCTGCAGAGAGCTGGGACCAAAGTAACAAAGGCTACACACTACGCAGAGAGGGACTCAAATCCTGCAGTAACCTACTTAAGACAGTACCTGTCCAGGCCCGTCTGAAGTTTGCCAGAGAGCATATGGATGATCCAGAAGATGATTGGGAGAATATCATGTGGTCAGATGAAACCAAATAGAACATTTTGGTAAAAACTCAACTTGTTGTGTTTGGAGGAAGAAGAATGCTGAGTTGCATCCCAAGAACATCATATCTACTGTGAAGCATAGGGGTGGAAACATCATGCTTTGGGGCTGTTTTTCTGCAAAGGGGACAGGATGACTGATCCGTGTTAAGGGAAGAATGAACAGGGCCATGTATCATGAGATTTTAAGCCAAAACCTTCCATCAGTGAGCGCATTGAAGATGCAACATGGCTGGGTCTTCCAGCATGACAATGATCCCTAACACACCGCACAGGCAACAACGGAGTGGCTCCGTAAAAAGCATTTCAAAGTCCTGGAGTGGCCGAGCCAGTCTCCAGACCTCAACCCCATAGAAAATTTGTTGAGGGAGTTGAAAGTCCATGTTGCCCAGTGACAGTCCCAAAACATCACTGCTCTAGAGAAGATCTGCATGGAGGAATGGACCAAAATACCAGCTACCGTGTGTGCAAACCTGGTGAAGACTTACAGGAAATGGTTGACCTCTGTCATAGCAACAAAGATTATGTTACAAAGTATTGAGTTGAACTTTTGTTATTGACCAAGTACTTATTTTCCGCCATAATTTACACATTAATTCTTAAAAAAAAAAAAAAAAAAAAAAAAAAAAAAAAACCTACAATGTGATTTCCTGTTTTTTTTTTCTCATTTTGTTTCTCATAATTGAAGTGTACCAATGATGAAAATTATAGACCTCTCTCATCTTTCTAAGTAGGAGAACTTGCACAATCAGGGGCTGACTAACTACTTTTAAACCTCACTGCACCTCTTAAATGTTTCCTCGCAGACAGACAGCTGTATCCTCTATAGGCAGAGGATAGCTGGTTACAGGAGAGAAAGGAAGAGAGAGAGAAGCAAGATAATTTCTCTTAACACTATAATGACTTGCCGACATCATGCATGTCATCCAGAGGCATTCAGTTTTAACTTATAGTTAAAATATTAACCAAACTAATTCCAGACAAGTTATTTAAATTAATGTCACGTCTGAAGTTTTATAAAGTGAAAATAGTTTCAGTTTTAAAGTAATGCACTAATTTTGAAGGTTGTAGTGTTTGGACACACATGCTGCAGTGCATTATGGGTAACGCTTCATGACAGGACAAATGCATTGAGATGCTCTGATCAGGCTGCACTTTAACCGCTGCACACGGACAACAGTAAACTCTTTCTATATTGTGCCTAAACGCTTGTGAATATATTTTCTGGGTTTATAGACATTGTTATTGTGTTTGTTTTATGCCAGAAGCTCAGGTTGTGTGAGCCGCAATCGCTTCCTGTTAATGTCATTCTGGGGGAAAGTGACGTTTGCTCTTTAATGTCCTGCTTATTGTCCTTTACAGCACTGTTTGTCCTCTTTGTTCCAGAGTAATATATATGAGATGTCTGAAATTCAGTTTGCATTTATTAATTTCCATGCAGATTAAACGTAACAGACACAGATTATTTGAAATATTTGGTTTAGCAAGTTTTCAGGGTCTTTACTGCCATCTACTGGCCACTTGGTGGCATTGTTCACCCTAATGACATATCCCATAATTCTTTGCACGCCAGAGTTGTTGCTGTCTACAGCACAGAGAATCCAAATGACGACCATTGTAAATGAACATTATACAACCCCAGTTCCAATGAAGTTAGGACGTTGTGTAAAATGTAAATAAAAACAATACAATGATTTTTCAAATCCTCTTCAACATATATTCAATTGAATACACTACAAAGACAAGATATTTAATGTTCAAACTGATAAACCTTATTGTTTTGTGCAAATATTTGCTCATTTTGAAATGGATGCCTGCAACACATTTCAAAAAAGCTGGGACAGTGGTATGTTTACCACTGTGTTACATCACCTTTCCTTCTTACTACGAAGCCACGCTGTTGTATCACGTGCAGAATGTGGCTTGGCATTGTCTTGTTGAAATAAGCAGGGACGTCGCTTGGATGGTAGCATGTGTTGCTCTAAAACCTGGATGTACCTTTCAGTATTGGTGGTGCCGTCACAGATGTGTAAGTTGTCCATGCCATGGGCACTAACACACCCCCATACCATCACAGATGCTGGCTTTTGAACTTTGTGCTGGTAACAATCTGGATGGTCTTTTTCCTCTTTTGTCCGGAGGACACGACGTCCATGATTTCCAAAAACAATTTGAAATGTGGACTCATCAGACCACAGCACACCTTTCCACTTTGCGTCTGTCCATTTCAAATGAGCTCGGGCCCAGAGAAGGTGGCGGTGTTTCTGGATGTTGTTGATGTACAGTAGTGTTCAGAATAATAGTAGTGCTATGTGACTAAAAAGAATAATCCAGGTTTTGAGTATAGGTATTTCTTATTGTTACATGGGAAACAAGGTACCAGTAGATTCTCACAAATCCAACAAGACCAAGCATTCATGATATGCACACTCTTAAGGCTATGAAATTGGGCTATTAGTAAAAAAAAAGTAGAAAAGAGGGTGTTCACAATAATAGTAGCATCTGCTGTTGACGCTACAAACTCAAAACTATTATGTTCAAACTGCTTTTTTAGCAATCCTGTGAATCACTAAACTAGTATTTAGTTGTATAACCACAGTTTTTCATTATTTCTTCACATCGGTGAGGCATGAATTTTGTTGGTTTGGAACCAAGATTTTGCTGGTTTACTAGTGTGCTTGGGGTCATTGTCTTGTTGAAACACCCATTTCAAGGGCATGTCCTCTTCAGCATAAGGCAACATGACCTCTTCAAGTATTCTGACATATCCAAACTGATCCATGATACCTGGTATGCGATATATAGGCCCAACACCATAGTAGGAGAAACATGCTCATATCATGATGCTTGCACCACCATGCTTCACTGTCTTCACTGTGAACTGTGGCTTGAATTCAGACATAAAGACATGGATGACCTCTAATTTCCTGCTTTTAAACTCAGATAAAACTGAAGTTATTGTACTTGGCCCCACAAATCTTAGAAGCATGGTGTCTAACCAGATCGTTACTCTGGATGGCATTTCCCTGATCTCTAGTAATACTGTGAGAAATCTTGGAGTCATTTTTGATCAGGATATGTCATTCAAAGCGCATATTAAACAAATATGTAGGACTGCCTTTTTGCATTTACGCAATATCTCTAAAATCAGAAAGGTCTTGTCTCAGAGTGATGCTGAAAAACTAATTCATGCATTTATTTCCTCTAGGCTGGACTATTGTAATTCATTATTATCAGGTTGTCCTAAAAGTTCCCTAAAAAGCCTTCAGTTGGTTCAGAATGCTGCAGCTAGAGTACTGATGGGGACTAGCAGGAGAGAGCATATCTCACCCGTGTTGGCCTCTCTTCATTGGCTTCCTGTTAATTCTAGAATAGAATTTAAAATTCTTCTTCTTACTTATAAGGTTTTGAATAATCAGGTCCCATCTTATCTTAGGGACCTCGTAGTACCATATTACCCCATTAGAGCGCTTCGCTCTCAGACTGCGGGCTTACTTGTAGTTCCTAGGGTTTGTAAGAGTAGAATGGGAGGCAGAGCCTTCAGCTTTCAGGCTCCTCTCCTGTGGAACCAGCTCCCAATTCAGATCAGGGAGACAGATACCCTCTCTACTTTTAAGATTAGGCTTAAAACTTTCCTTTTCGCTAAGGCTTATAGTTAGGGCTGGATCGGGTGACCCTGGACCATCCCTTGGTTATGCTGCTTTAGACGTAGATTGTGGGGGGGTTCCCATGATGCACTGTTTCTTTCTCTTTTTGCTCCGTATGCATCACTCTGCATTTAATCATTAGTGATCGATCTCTGCCCCCCTTCACGGCATGTCTTTTTCCTGGTTTTTTCCCTCAGCCCCAACCAGTCTCAGCAGAAGACTGCCCCTCCCTGAGCCTGGTTCTGCTGGAGGTTTCTTCCTGTTAAAAGGGAGTTTTTCCTTCCCACTGTGGCCAAGTGCTTGCTCATAGGGGGTCGTTTTGACCGTTGAGGTTTTTCATAATTATTGTATGGCCTTGCCTTTCAATGTGGAGCGCCTTGGGGCAACTGTTTGTTGTGATTTGGCGCTATATAAGAAAAAAGTTGATTGATTGATTGATTGATTCTTCTATCCATTTTGATGGTTTTCCATTTTCTTCTACGCGTCTCAGTTTTTTTTTTGTCCATTTTAAAGCATTGGAGATCATTGTAGATCATGTTCGGTCCTCTAGAGCCACCTTCCTGACACTTAGTTATCTCCCTGCTCCAACACACCTGAATCCAATGAAAGGCTCATTAAAAGTCTGCTAACGAGTCTTTCATTGGATTCAGGTGTGTTGGAGCAGGGAGACAACAAAGAGTGTCAGGAAGGTGGCTCTCGAGGACCGAACTTGGCCACCCCTGTTGTAGATGAACAGCCTATAATTGTTTGCACCTGCGTATAAGTTTTCCCCTCTCCAATCAACTTTTTAATCAAACTACGCTTTTCTTCTGAACAATGTCTTGAACGTCCCATTTTCCTCAGGCTTTCAAAGAGAAAAGCATGTTCAACAGGTGCTGGCTTCATTCTTAAATAGGGGACACCTGATTCACACCTGTTTGTTCCACAGAATTGACGAACTCACTGACTGAATGCCACACTACTATTATTGTGAACACCCCCTTATCTACTTTTTTTTTACTAATAGCCCAATTTTATAGCCTTAAGAGTGTGCATATCATGAATGCTTGGTCTTGTTGGATTTGTGTGAATCTACTGAATCTACTGGTACCTTGTTTCCCATGTAACAATAAGAAATATACTCAAAACCTGGATTAATCTTTTTAGTCACATAGCACTACTATTATTCTCAACACTACTGTATGGCTTTCGCTTTGCATGGTAGAGTTTTAAGTTGCACTTGTAGATGTAGTGTCGAACTGTGTTAACTGACAATGGTTTTCTGAAGTGTTCCTGAGGCCACGTGGTAAGATCCTTTAAACAATGATGTCGATTTTTAATGCAGTGCCGCCTGAGGGATCGAAGGTCATGGACATTCATTGTTGGTTTTCGGCCTTGCCGCTTACATGTAGAAAGTTCTCCAGATTCTCTGAATCTTCTGATTATATTATGGACTGTAGATGATGGAATCCCTAAATTCCTTGCAATTGATTGTTGAAACATTGTTCTTAAACTGTTAGACTATTTTTTCAAGCAGTTGTTCACAAAGTGGTGATCCTCACCCCATCTTTGCTTGTGAACGGCTGAGCCTTTTGGGGATGCTCCTTTTATACCCAGTCATGACACTCAGCTGTTTCCAATCAGGTTGTTCTTTGAGCATTCATCAACTTTCCCAGTCTTTTGTTGCCCTGTCCCAACTTTTTTGAAATGTGTTGCAGGCATCCATTTCAAAATGAGCAAATATTTACACAAAAACAATAAAGTTGATCAGTTTGAACATTAAATATCTTGTCTTTGTGGTGTATTGGATTGAATATAGGTTGAAGAGTATTTGCAAATCATTGCATTCTGTTTTTATTTACATTTTACAGAACGTCCCAACTTCATTGGAAGTGGAGTTGTATACATGTGCATGCCCCTCGTACATGTGGCGGGCACGCCTTTATGGTCTTGCCCACCCATCCCAAAAATGGTCAAAATAGACTCATATAGAAGTTTAAATTTTTTGAGTCCACTGTGGGTGAAGCCGAATCACGAGTTAATGAGGCTCACCTGTATTTGTGTGTCTGGCATAAATGTGGTCTGATGTACGGTGATTTTGGGATGAATCCGGTTTGATGTTTGCTGAGGACACTGTGTTTGATGAGAACGTCTATGAGCTGGACAGAGAAGACCTTTCCCAGGTTCCTGGTCACACAGAGGCCTCTGTAACTGTCAGGGTCAGATTTGACTCCACTTTTACAAATTGATGTTGTGAGACCATGATTCCAGATCAGATTGAATAGATGTAGCCAATCTGATTTCTTGTGCTTTTTTGGCTTTAAGGTGCTTAGCGTTTTATCTTCTTGCTCAGTAATGAGGAGATCCAAAGGGTTCTGGGAGTCTTCGATTTTATTTAGTTTAAATTTTCTGCTATATGCTTTTGTTCTGAATTGATAAGAATGAAGTTGTTTCTTGAAGTGATTGGTCCAAATGTCCCAGCTTGTACAACCCCTGGCAAAAATTATGGAATCACCGGCCTCGGCGGATGTTCATTCAGTTGTTTAATTTTGTAGAAAAAAAGCAGATCACAGACATGACACAAAACTAAAGTCATTTCAAATGGCAACTTTCTGGCTTTAAGAAACACTATAAGAAATCAGGAAAAAAAAATTGTGGCAGTCAGTAACGGTTACTTTTTTCAGAGGGAAAAAAATATGGACTCACTCAATTCTGAGGACTAAATTATGGAATCACCCTGTAAATTTTCATCCCCAAAACTGCATCAAATCAGATCTACTCATTAGTCTGCATCTAAAAAGGAGTGATCACACCTTGGAGAGCTGTTGCACCAAGTGGACTGACATGAATCATGGCTCCAACACGAGAGATGTCAGTTGAAACAAAGGAGAGGATTATCAAACTCTTAAAAGAGGGTAAATCATCACGCAATGTTGCAAAAGATGTTGGTTGTTCACAGTCAGCTGTGTCTAAACTCTGGACCAAATACAAACAACATGGGAAGGTTGTTAAAGGCAAACATACTGGTAGACCAAAGAAGACATCAAAGCGTCAAGACAGAAAACTTAAAGCAATATGTCTCAAAAATCGAAAATGCACAACAAAACAAATAAGGAACAAATGGGAGGAAACTGGAGTCAACGTCTGTGACCGAACTGTAAGAAACCGCCTAAAGGAAATGGGATTTACATACAGAAAAGCTAAACGAAAGCCATCATTAACACCTAAACAGAAAAAAACAAGGTTACAATGGGCTAACTAACTAACTGAACTAACAGTCTTTTTCAAGACTTTTTTACTTTTTTACCTTTTTACTTTTTTTTACTTTTTTACTGTGCTCCAACGCCTAAGGAAGACCTCTAACGGTCGAAACATCGCGACGGAGCACTTTTATCAGCTAACTTTCATCAGCGTTGGCAAGCTAACTAGCTTGCTAACGCTTTCGTTTTTATTTATTTATTTATTTTTTTTAGCACTGTTGTCGTGCGTTACCTGTGCTGCTCCAGAGCGTGTTTAGTCGATTTTTATTTTATTTTAGCACCGTTGTCGTGCGTTCGCTGTTGTTGTGCGTTACCTGTGCTGCTTCATGGCCTGTTTGGTGCCTTAATTAAGGCACTCCTTCTGCTGAATCACCTCTAAATTATTTACACATTATTCACTTTGTGTGTTTTTAGGAATCCGCTAGGTTGCGTAGCTACTAGCTCTTAGCCGATTTAGCATGGCGGCTTCTCCTGTCTCTCCCGTACTTTTCTGCTCTGGGTGTAAAATGTTTAGTTATTCCTCGGCCTCCTTTAGCAGTAACGGTACTTGTAATAAGTGCAGCTTATTCGTAGCTTTGGAGGCCAGGCTGGGCGAATTGGAGACTCGGCTCCGCACCGTGGAAAATTCTACAGCTAGCCAGGCCCCTGTAGTCGGTGCGGACCAAGGTAGCTTAGCCGCCGTTAGTTCCCCCCTGGCAGATCCCGGGCAGTCGGGAAAGCAGGCTGACTGGGTGACTGTGAGGAGGAAGCGTAGCCCTAAACAGAAGCCCCGTGTACACCGTCAACCCGTTCACATCTCTAACCGTTTTTCCCCACTCGACGATACACTCGCCGAGGATCAAACTCTGGTTATTGGCGACTCTGTTTTGAGAAATGTGAAGTTAGCGACACCAGCAACCATTGTCAATTGTCTTCCGGGGGCCAGAGCAGGCGACATCGAAGAACATTTGAAATTGCTGGCTAAGGCTAAGCGTAAATTTGGTAAGATTGTAATTCACGTCGGCAGTAATGACACTCGGTTACGCCAATCGGAGGTCACTAAAATTAACATTAAATCGGTGTGTAACTTTGCAAAAACAATGTCGGACTCTGTTGTTTTCTCTGGGCCCCTCCCCAATCAGACCGGGAGTGACATGTTTAGCCGCAAGTTCTCCTTGAATTGCTGGCTGTCTGAGTGGTGTCCAAAAAATGAGGTGGGCTTCATTGATAATTGGCAAAGCTTCTGGGGAAAACCTGGTCTTGTTAGGAGAGACGGCATCCATCCCACTTTGGATGGAGCAGCTCTCATTTCTAGAAATCTGGCCAATTTTCTTGGATCCTCCAAACTGTGACTGTCCAGCGTTGGGACCAGGAAGCAGAGCTGTGGTCTTATACACCTCTCTGCAGCTTCTCTCCCCCTGCCGTCCCCTCGTTGCCCCGTCCCCGTGGAGACTGTGCCTGCTCCCAGGCCACCAATAATCAGCAAAAATCTATTTAAGCATAAAAATTCAAAAAGAAAAAATAATATAGCACCTTCAATTGCACCACAGACTAAAACAGTTAAATGTGGTCTATTAAACATTAGGTCTCTCTCTTCTAAGTCCCTGTTGGTAAATGATATAATAATTGATCAACGTATTGATTTATTCTGCCTAACAGAAACCTGGTTACAGCAGGATGAATATGTTAGTTTAAATGAGTCAACACCCCCGAGTCACACTAACTGTCAGAATGCTCGTAGCACGGGCCGGGGCGGAGGATTAGCAGCAATCTTCCATTCCAGCTTATTAATTAATCAAAACCTAGACAGAGCTTTAATTCATTTGAAAGCTTGTCTCTTAGTCTTGTCCATCCAAATTGGAAGTCTCAAAAACCAGTTTTATTTGTTATTATCTATCGTCCACCTGGTCGTTACTGTGAGTTTCTCTGTGAATTTTCAGACCTTTTGTCTGACTTAGTGCTTAGCTCAGATAAGATAATTATAGTGGGCGATTTTAACATCCACACAGATGCTGAGAATGACAGCCTCAACACTGCATTTAATCTATTATTAGACTCTATTGGCTTTGCTCAAAAAGTAAATGAGTCCACCGACCACTTTAATCATATCTTAGATCTTGTTCTGACTTATGGTATGGAAATAGAAGACTTAACAGTATTCCCTGAAAACTCCCTTCTGTCTGATCATTTTTTTAATAACATTTACATTTACCCTGATGGACTACCCAGCAGTGGGGAATAAGTTTCATTACACTAGAAGTCTTTCAGAAAGCGCTGTAACTAGGTTTAAGGATATGATTCCTTCTTTATGTTCTCTGTCATATACCAACACAGAGCAGAGTAGCTACCTAAACTCTGTAAGGGAGTTAGAGTATCTCGTCAGTAGTTTTACATCCTCATTGAAGACAACCTTGGATGCTGTAGCTCCTCTGAAAAAGAGAGCTTTAAATCAGAAGTGTCTGACTCCGTGGTATAACTCACAAACTCGTAGCTTAAAGCAGATAACCCGTAAGTTGGAGAGGAAATGGCATCTCACTAATTTAGAAGATCTTCACTTAGCCTGGAAAAAGAGTTTGTTGCTCTATAAAAAAGCCCTCCGTAAAGCTAGGACATCTTTCTACTCATCACTAATTGAAGAAAATAAGAACAACCCCAGGTTTCTTTTCAGCACTGTAGCCAGGCTGACAAAGAGTCAGAGCTCTATTGAGCTGAGTATTCCATTAACTTTAACTAGTAATGACTTCATGACTTTCTTTGCTAACAAAATTTTGACTATTAGAGAAAAAATTACTCATAACCATCCCAAAGATGTATCGTTATCTTTGGCTGCTTTCAGTGATGCCGGTATTTGGTTAGACTCTTTCTCTCCGATTGTTCTGTCTGAGTTATTTTCATTAGTTACTTCATCCAAACCATCAACATGTTTATTAGACCCCATTCCTACCAGGCTGCTCAAGGAAGCCCTACCATTATTCAATGCTTCAATCTTAAATATGATCAATCTATCTTTGTTAGTTGGTTATGTACCACAGGCCTTTAAGGTGGCAGTAATTAAACCATTACTTAAAAAGCCATCACTTGACCCAGCTATCTTAGCTAATTATCTCCAATCTTCCTTTTCTCTCAAAGATTCTTGAGAGGGTAGTTGTAAAACAGCTAACTGATCACCTGCAGAGGAATGGTCTATTTGAAGAGTTTCAGTCAGGTTTTAGAATTCATCATAGTACAGAAACAGCATTAGTGAAGGTTACAAATGATCTTCTTATGGCTTCGGACAGTGGACTTATCTCTGTGCTTGTTTTGTTGGACCTCAGTGCTGCTTTTGATACTGTTGACCATAAAATTTTATTACAGAGATTAGAGCATGTCATAGGTATTAAAGGCACTGCGCTGCGGTGGTTTGAATCATATTTGTCTAATAGATTACAGTTTGTTCATGTAAATGGGGAATCTTCTTCACAGACTAAAGTTAATTATGGAGTTCCACAAGGTTCTGTGCTAGGACCAATTTTATTCACTTTATACATGCTTCCCTTAGGCAGTATTATTAGACGGTATTGCTTAAATTTTCATTGTTACGCAGATGATACCCAGCTTTATCTATCCATGAAGCCAGAGGATACACACCAATTAGCTAAACTGCAGGATTGTCTTACAGACATAAAGACATGGATGACCTCTAATTTCCTGCTTTTAAACTCAGATAAAACTGAAGTTATTGTACTTTGCCCCACAAATCTTAGAAGCATGGTGTCTAACCAGATCGTTACTCTGGATGGCATTTCCCTGATCTCTAGTAATACTGTGAGAAATCTTGGAGTCATTTTTGATCAGGATATGTCATTCAAAGCGCATATTAAACAAATATGTAGGACTGCCTTTTTGCATTTACGCAATATCTCTAAAATCAGAAAGGTCTTGTCTCAGAGTGATGCTGAAAAATTAATTCATGCATTTATTTCCTCTAGGCTGGACTATTGTAATTCATTATTATCAGGTTGTCCTAAAAGTTCCCTAAAAAGCCTTCAGTTGGTTCAGAATGCTGCAGCTAGAGTACTGACGGGGACTAGCAGGAGAGAGCATATCTCACCCGTGTTGGCCTCTCTTCATTGGCTTCCTGTTAATTCTAGAATAGAATTTAAAATTCTTCTTCTTACTTATAAGGTTTTGAATAATCAGGTCCCATCTTATCTTAGGGACCTCGTAGTACCATATTACCCCATTAGAGCGCTTCGCTCTCAGACTGCAGGCTTACTTGTAGTTCCTAGGGTTTGTAAGAGTAGAATGGGAGGCAGAGCCTTCAGCTTTCAGGCTCCTCTCCTGTGGAACCAGCTCCCAATTCAGATCAGGGAGACAGATACCCTCTCTACTTTTAAGATTAGGCTTAAAACTTTCCTTTTCGCTAAGGCTTATAGTTAGGGCTGGATCAGGTGACCCTGGACCATCCCTTGGTTATGCTGCTTTAGACGTAGACTGTGGTAGGGTTCCCATGATGCACTGTTTCTTTCTCTTTTTGCTCCGTATGCATCACTCTGCATTTAATCATTAGTGATCGATCTCTGCCCCCCTTCACAGCATGTCTTTTTCCTGGTTCTTTCCCTCAGCCCCAACCAGTCTCAGCAGAAGACTGCCCCTCCCTGAGCCTGGTTCTGCTGGAGGTTTCTTCCTGTTAAAAGGGAGTTTTTCCTTCCCACTGTAGCCAAGTGCTTGCTCATAGGGGGTCGTTTTGACCGTTGGGGTTTTTCATAATTATTGTATGGCCTTGCCTTACAATATAGAGCGCCTTGGGGCAACTGTTTGTTGTGATTTGGCACTATATAAGAAAAAAGTTGATTGATTGATAGGGAAAAGCAATCGTGGACTGTGGATGACTGGATGAAAGTCATATTCAGTGATGAATCTCAAATCTGCATTGGGCAAGGTGATGATGCTGGAACTTTTGTTTGGTGCCGTTCCAGTGAGATTTATAAAGATGACTGCCTGAAGAGAACATGTAAATTTCCACAGTCATTGATGATATGGGGCTGCATGTCAGGTAAAGGCACTGGGGAGATGGCTGTCATTACATCATCAATAAATGCACAAGTTTACGTTGATATTTTGGACACTTTTCTTATCCCATCAATTGAAAGGATGTTTGGGGATGATGAAATCATTTTTCAAGATGATAATGCATCTTGCCATAGAGCAAAAACTGTGAAAACATTCCTTGCAAAAAGACACATAGGGTCAATGTCATGGAAATAGTCCGGATCTTAATCCAATTGAAAATCTTTGGTGGAAGTTGAAGAAAATGGTCCATGACAAGGCTCCAACCTGCAAAGCTGATCTGGCAACAGCAATCAGAGAAAGTTGGAGCCAGATTGATGAAGAGTACTGTTTGTCACTCATTAAGTCCATGCCTCAGAGACTGCAAGCTGTTATAAAAGCCAGAGGTGGTGCAACAAAATACTAGTGATGTGTTGGAGCGTTCTTTTGTTTTTCATGATTCCATAGTTTTTTCCTCAGAATTGAGTGAGTCCATATTTTTTTCCCTCTGCTTGGTCTAAAAAAGTAACCGTTACTGACTGCCACAATTTTTTTTCCTGATTTCTTGTAGTGTTTCTTAAAGCCAGAATGTTGCCATTTGAAATGACTTTAGTTTTGTGTCATGTCTGTGATCTGCTTTTTTTCTACAAAATTAAACAACTGAATGAACATCCTCCGAGGCCGGTGATTCCATGATTTTTGCCAGGCGTTGTATAACTGGCTCATGGGGCTTAGTTATGTTTCTTTGTCTTTACAGATTCCTCCTCGTTTTTTTTTGTTTTTTTTTTTTGAGTAGATTTTTATTTTGTTTTGTTTTGTTTTTTTCTGTGTACTGTTTGTATTGTTTGAGTGTGTCACAGTAAGGAAGGCGTCTGTGTTTTTGCTGAGTTCTTTTTTGCAGACATTCTTTGTCCAACCAGTTGGTCTCTTTTAGTTTTGGGGCTTTGTGGCTGGATTTCTTGGGCTGTAGTTGTAAATATTTGGTTCATTTTTCAAACTGAGTGGTTGATGCTTTTTTCCCCTCTTAACATAATTATTTTGCGATACGATACACTTTATTGTCCCTTCTGGTAACTTTGTCTTGGACTCCAAGAGCTGCACAAATAAAATTGCCATGGCATAATTACATAACTCATGCATATTGCACATAACTTAATACACACACCAATTTTGCACACACCCTTTTTGCACAACAGTCTTGCACAGATGGCTCATGCATGTTGCACATATCCCTCATACACATGCCCATATTGCACATGCCCCTATTGCACAGCCATCTCCCACATATGGTTAAAAGGAAAATACTGACAATATAGTGAATGACAATGAATAAATAACACTGAATATCAATGTCACCATGAGAACTATCCCTGGTTCTTGATACCAGGCACCTAAGTGGCTCTACTCTACTTTTCTACTCTTCTATTTTACTCTTCCTTTTTAGATATTTAAATATACCTTAGTATACTAGCATAGTTCCACCTTAGAATTGGAATATAATATATGAGATATACCTTACTGAATTTTCATGACATTAATGCAAAATCCTGCTACCTATCTCAGGAACCATTGTTTAAAACTCTAATTGACATGGGCATAAATGAGATCTTAAAGCGATTCAGTCTACATTGAGGGACTCTGTATCACCTACCAGATGGTAGGAGTCCAGAAAGTTGTCAGTGTGTCTGAATTTGTTGTCTTCCAGTTGCTTTCTGGAATTCTTCTGCACTTTGGATCCCATTTTGTGATGTTTAATAGATCATTGGCCGTTTGTGAGGTGCTGGTTTCTGTCCTTTGAATGGATGGTGTAATCTGACAGAGGTGTCCATGGTTTAATAGTTATGTCACAGAGAGTTTGAAACCTCTGTGAAATATGCACTGCTGATGCTTCTTTTATTCTTTTTTTAACCCTCTAAAGTCAAAGGATGTACTGGCTTGTCCAACTCATGTTTCTATTAATAAATCGGTGACAGAATGTCACAGAGACGTCATTCGACCACTTCCTGAAACTACAGAGTGTCACCTCTAGTTTCAGTCCCTGTTCTCAGTGGACTTTGCCTCACAGCCAATCCTAGAGTCTGAAGGATGTCACATTGGTCTTTGTCTCCCTCTGCTGGCCACTCCTGCAAGCTCATTCAGCGCCCACTCTCACTCCATTCAGGAGTCATACTCATTCACACGGCCTGTAAATGAAACTGTTCATTTTGTCCTACAGACATGAAGCATGTGGATCGGCTAGCACCCCATCCCCCCAACAGAGCACAGCATGTTTTTTCTAAGAGACTTTCTACTTTTCATCCAGTGGCGAATATTTGTGGACATTTCTGCATAGAAGGAAGACTGAAAGCATCAAGCTGGAAAATAGTCATTTTATTTACATTCATGTACAATTTCCTTTTATGTATTACACTACGATTGTGAACCAAAGACTTTGGTGATCCCATTTCTAGCATCAGAACAGTTTGTCCACAGGAATAAAGGTGCATTTTCACAAAAGATTTGAAGAATTTTCTAAAAATTAATTTTATTTTTTCAAATTTAGATATAATATATTTCTACATGCAGCATTCTGGAGAAATAAATTACACATATTCTGAAAGCTGAGATTGTTGTGAACATTTTGAAATGCAACACATATGGACGTTATTCAAAAAACAACTGCCTTAAAAGAAGAATTGCTGAAAGTATGTTAAAGTCTAGAAAATACCACAGAACCTGAGATTAAGAATTTCTGGATCCACTGTTTATCCACATCTGCTCTGTTCCAGTGCGGGCCTGGACCTGTTCTGATATTTGGGTTGTTTTGGAGAAAGTTGATCTTTACTGTCTTTGCTCTTTAGGTGTGCCTCAGTAATATTTTTAACTTACATGTTGTCACTATACAGAAAGTCTCCTTCACACAGATAACATAAAGGTTTTTACAGACGGTCCTTAAAAAGGCTGTGAGACGATGTGATGGCACGCCATCCACAACGTCTGGATTCCTTTTTGCCTCTGGTCCAAATTACATTCAAGGACAGTTGTGTCCTTTAGTTTGTATCAGTTCATGTCACATTATAGTCCCAAGTAAAATGACTCAAAATGTCAAAGACACGACTGAAGAAACATCTGGATCATTCCACAAAACGTCGTATTTTGCTTTCATCAAACCCAGTCTGGTACTTTTTCTTTATGTCTGTATCTATATGTAACGTGTAAATAAACAGGAAAACCGATTGTTGTTATTTTAAATCTCTTCTGTTTCTGTTGAGTTGGAGCCATCGGAGCTTTGCTGTGTGTTCCAGTGACTGCTACACTGAGAAATGTGTCATGAACAACTACTTCGGGATCGGATTGGATGCAAAAATCTCTCTGGACTTCAACAACAAGCGAGATGAGCATCCAGAGAAGTGCCGGTAAAAACACGTCTTCATGTCTGAAGAGACTCTTAAAGCTGTACCGCCTTTCAAATTTCACTCAACAGACAGAATTTAGCATTATTTTTAATTTTTGAAACGTCTTTCGAAATTTCAGCCCAATTTAATGAAGAGAACATATTTATTTGGGGGGAATTCAGTGACAAACTTTTTATTTTATTTTTAACACCATCTGCAGGAGGACGTGTGTGCGACTGCATGAGGTTTTGAAATGACCAGAAGTTACTCTTGACCTCATGGAGGAGGAACATGAGGTGGAACATCTCTGATGTGCATACACGGGGCACACACGCTAACATCTGAGATGTCTGTAAATCACTTCAGAGGTGTTATCTGGTTTCAAAAACAGCATTTTTAGATTTAGAAATGTTTACTTAACTTTGTGGTTCATGGTGGAGAGGTTTGTGTGCCGCTATGAACCTGAGAGCTGTGTTGTCTGGAGCCTTTGTGCTCCTGGCAGGGTCTCCCATGACAAATTGGTCTCAGGCGAGAGGCCACAATAAGAATGGTCACAAGACACCATGACAGAACGAGGTAGAGGAAATGTGAGCTGGCCCAGAAGAAGCTCGGGGCCCTCATCTGGAGCCAGACCCGGATGTAGGGCCCGTCAGCGAGTGCCTGGTAGCTGGGCTTGCCACAGAGCCCAGTTGGGCACAGCCCGAAAAGGCAATCTGGACCTTCCATCTCCACCCTGTGAGCTCACCACCCGCAGGGGGAACCGCTGGTGTCGGGTGCGCTGTCTCATGGGTGACAGTGAAAGTCGAGGGCCTCGATGGACCAGACCTGGGTGGCAGGGGATGGCTCTGGGGGTGTGGAACTTACCAGACTGTATGGGTTGCTGCCAAATGTAATTATTCAAGGACGTCTGTTCATTTGAGTTTTTTTTCTTTCAGGGGAACTATTTATTAATTTTTGTTCAGACAACATGAATTTTGATCATATTGGTGATTTCATAGTATGAATTCCTTATTTAAAGTCTCTAATAAAATTATAGCAGTGCCAAAGGAAGTTGTTTTCATGACTTAAATCTTTAAAAACCCACCTTTAAGAGGGACTTAATCTTGAGTCATCTTTTGAAAACAGGATGAACATTTATTATGGAATGAACGCCATAATGAAGAGCTGCTAAATAAAGAAAATGCAAATGTGCTATCTGAGAAAATCCCACATAATAGTTTGACAGCAAGAATTAGGGTTAAAAAGTAAAAATTAGGAGCTAAAACAGGAAACTGTCACAGGTTGAGAGCTAAGAGAGGAGACCGCCATAGGACAGGGGCTAAGGAAGGAGACCGCCATAGGACAGGGGCTAAGGAAGGAGACTGCCATAGGTCAGGAGCTAAGGAAGGAGGCCGCCATAGGTCAGGGGCTAAGGGAGGAGCCCGCCGTAGGTCAGGGGCTAATGGAGGAGACCACCATAGTTCAGGGGCTAAGGAAGGAGACCGCTGTAGGTCAGGGGATAAGGAAGGAGCCCGCCGTAGGTCAGGGGATAAGGAAGGAGCCCGCCGTAGGTCAGGGGATAAGGAAGGAGACCACCATAGTCAGGGGCTAAGGAAGGAGACCGCTGTAGGTCAGGGGATAAGGAAGGAGCCCGCCGTAGGTCAGGGGATAAGGAAGGAGCCCGCCGTAGGTCAGGGGCTAATGGAGGAGACCACCATAGGTCAGGGGCTAAGGAAGGAGACCACCGTAGGTCAGGGGATAAGGAAGGAGCCCGCCGTAGGTCAGGGGATAAGGAAGGAGCCCGCCGTAGGTCAGGGGCTAATGGAGGAGGCCGCCATATGTCAGGGGCTAAGGTAGGAGACCGCTGTAGGTTGGGCCAATGGAGGAGACCGCCGTAGGTCAGGGGCCAATGGAAGAGAACGCCGTAGGTCAGGGGCCAATGGAGGGGAGACCACCATAGGTCAGGGGCCAATGGAGGGGAGACCACCATAGGTCAGGGGCCAATGGAGGGGAGTCCGACGTAGGTCAGGGGTCAATGGAGGAGACCGACGTAGGTCAGGGGCCAATGGAGGAGACCACCAGAGGTCGGGGGCTAAGGGAGGAGACCGCCAGAGGTCGGGGGCTAAGGGAGGAGACCGCCATAGGTCAGGGGCTAAGGGAGGAGACCGCCATAGGACAGGTCTAAGGAAGGAGACCACCATAGGTCAGGGGCTAAGGGAGGAGACCGCCGTAGGACAGTGGCTAAGGAAGGAGACCACCATAGGTCAGGGGCTAAGGGAGGAGGCCGCTGTAGGACAGGGGCTAAAGAAGGAGTCTGCCGTAGGTCAGGGGCTAAGGGATTAGACTGCCGTTGGACAGGGGCTAAAGCTTCAGTCACAGCCCATCCTAAGAGCTTCTAAGACTGGTCTAAGACCATTTTTTCTTCAAATCCTACAATGATTGAACAATCATCCCAGGATAATTTTGTTCCCAGAGTGGTCCTAGAGTCGTCTTATCATCTTAGGGCCACTGTTGATCATGCTCAACATTTTCTAAGAGCTGTAAAGATGAAATTTATTGCAAGATGATGGTACAATCATTGTAGGACCATTGTAAGAGTTATAGGACCATTGTAAGACATATGTGCAATTAAACCCTAAAGATGAATTATTGTACAATAATTTTAGTAGTAAAATTATTGGATCACTGTACAATAACTGTGCTGCTAGTAGGATCCTCCTACAATGATTGTAAGAGGCATAAGAGCATCGTGTGAGAATTTTTGTTGGCAGTTTTCTCACTTACGAGGATAGTGGGAAGGCCTTTTTTTTTTTAAGTTTATTTTCTACAAGCCCTCTGGTGGCTGAAAAGCTTTGTAGACCTGCACTTTTGTGGAAAGGCGCAGTGCATGATTCTGCCAGACTTTTTTTGAGAGTTGACCAAAAGAACTACTGGCCTTGGCAAGGCGACTGTCTAGGTCCTTGCTGGGCTCGACAATAGCACTGGTCTGATGGCCCGGCGGCCTTTTTTACATGTTCCGGGCCACCACGGGCCAGTGAAGTTCATATTTCACTGGTCCGTATGGGCCAGTAAGAATTAAAATCGCTTTGGGCAGATTTATTAGTCTAATGCCGCGTTCACACGGGGCGCGATCAGATGCTACAAATTCGCGGGGGTCGCGTGGCAACGGACGCGCCTCCTTCACCCGGTGTGTCGCTCTGCTTTTGCTGCGAAAATTCCCCCCGGTGCGTCATCAAATAGGTGGAGCTTCCATTCAGCTCGCCGGCTCCGGTTGTCAGTCAAGTTAACATGACGGACCTTGATCACACGGAGTGAGTTGTTGTGGAAAGCTGACAAACGTCATGAGACGTTCCCAATTCAGGCAGTATCATTATTTGCTGCAGGAGCTGCGTCTGGATGATGGCTGCTTTCAGCGGTCCTTCTGCCTCTGCAGGACCCAACTTGATGACCAACTGTCCCGTTCACGCGTGCACATGTAAACAATTAAAAAAAAAAGAAAAAGAAACTCCGCTCCCGCTGCTGTGGGGCTGCTGCTCCTCCAAAAACTCTTGTCATAGTTGTGAAATAAAGGACAAAAGAGACATACGTCCTGCTCACAGGCTGCTACCAGAGACAGGACATGTTGCACCACTTCGCAATGTTGGGAACATTGCCGACGTGCAGACAAACTTCGTCTGCAGGCGCATCTTCTGATGTGGCGCAAATTTCGCTTCAACATCGACGCGTCATTTTCGCTTAAGCAAGATCGAGCGCAGTGAATATTATGAATTTCTTGAAACCTCCTGCCCCTGGGCAGAAACCAGGAAAGCAAAGGAAAGAACAGCTATCACCCTCAAAACAAGCACAGAAGAGGAAGGCTGCTGATGCTGAATATGAGAAGAAAAGGGTGAGGAAAACTTGGCAAACTTCCTGGAAGAAAAGACGGCCATAGCTGGAGCGTGATGAGGAGAGTGAGGTTGTCTTCTGTGGAACTTGTAGGGCCATGCCAGAATATGCTAACAAGTAAGTATAAATATACCATGTCCTGGTAGACAATGTGGTATGATTTCATACGCCAGTTTAAAAGTCTAATCAGTATGCCCTTGTGGAAACCCCACGGTGACAACATTAGCAAGGGAACATGGTTTATGAAATTTAACATATTAATTTTGTAAATGATCAAGAAATAAATTTATTTTTGTATTAATGTCTGAGTGTTGAAAAAATTCCTATCAGTTACCTACCGACATTTTTTTCAAAGTTTACTCACTTTAAGGTTTTTATCATGTAGTATAAGAATTTTGTGTTTGTTTTCAAGTGTTTTTACATTAAGGAAACCCAATTCTAATGTCTGAGTGTTGATTTAAAAAATTCTTATTAGTTACCCCCCGGTTCGGCACAGGCGTGAAAGTATGGGCCAGTGATATTTTGATCCGGGCCAGTAACTTTCAGATTCTACTGGCCCTGTGGGCCAGTGCATAAATTGCCTTATTGTCAAGCCCTGCCTTGGCAACAGATGCGTCGTTTGAGATAACACTACCGAGATACGTGAAGTGCTCTACTGCATTCAGGCTGGTACCCTCGATGTTGATTTGGGGTGGGGTATATGCTGTATGGGGGACCGGTTGATATAGCACTTCTGTCTTTCTCAGGCTGATGGTGAGGCCGAAGGCTCTTGCTGCTTCAGCAAAACAGTTGACAATGTGCTGCAATGCTTGCTCCGTGTGGGCGACGAGGGCGCAGTCATCTGCGAAGAGCAGCTCCATGATTAGCTGTTCTGTGATCTTAAGTCTTCTTTGGCCTCACGAAGCATCATGCTGAAGAAGATGGAGAACAGAGTGGGCGCGAGGATGCAACCTTGTTTGACGCTATTTGAGATGGGGAAGCTGCCGGACAGAGTCCCGTTGTACTTCACTTGTCCCATCTGGCCTTCATGCAGCTGGCGGATGATGGTGAGGAGCTTTGGAGGGCAGCCAAGGCGTGCAAGAATCTTCCACAAACCCTCATGACTGACCGTGTCAAAAGCCTTGTTTAGGTCTATGAAGGCTGCATAAAGGGCCATGTTCTGTTCTCTGCACTTCTCCTGGATCTGTCTCAGGATGAAGATCATGTCAGTGGTTCCCCTGTTGGCCCGAAATCCGCACTGACTCTCGGGAGTATTTTCATGCACTATGGTAGGGGTAAGCCTGTTGAGCAGCACTCGAGCCAAAATCTTACCTGCTATTGAGAGGAGAGTGATGCCCCGGTAATTATAACAGTCGGACTTGTCGCCCTTGTTCTTGTACAGGGAGACAATGACCGCATCCCGAAGGTCGTGGAACCATTTCCTTTTCCCAGCAACTGGAGAAGAGAATCTGAAGCTTGTCGAGGACTGCCTCACCTCCATTTTGGTACACCTCTGCTCGGATGCCATCTATGCCAGGAGACTTCCCTGGATTCAGCTGCGTGGTGGCCTTTCGGATCTCTTCAAGTGTTGGGGGTCATCAAGTTCCCATTTCACCTCCACCTGGGGAATCTTCTCAATTGATGACTCTTGCACAGTGCGCTTGTCACTGAAGAGGTTTTCAAAGTGTTCTGACCAACGCTGCATAATGGTTTCCTTGTCCGTCAGAAGGGTGGAGCCGTCTGAGGAGCGCAGGGGTGCTTGCACTTGATGTGCTGGCCCATTGATGGTCTTAAGGGCTTCATGGTGGTGATGCTGGTGGTTGGCTCTCACTGCGGTATTGTATCACTTCGTGTTCCGGAGCACAGCGGTGTTTTTCTGTATCTGTTAGCTGTTTAATCTGCGCAGTTAGATTGATCTAGTTATCTAGATTACGATTTGTTTCCCAGTGTAATCTTCACATGCCTTAACTAAAGCACTCCCTCTGCTGAATCACCTCTAAATTATTTACACATTATTCACTTTGCGTGTTTTTAGGAATCCGCTAGCTTAGCGCAGCTACTAGCTCTTAGCCGATTTAGCATGGCGGCTTCTCCTGTCTCTCCCGCACTTTTCTGCTCTGGGTGTGAAATGTTTAGTTATTCCTCGGCCTCCTTTAGCAGTAACGGTACTTGTAATAAGTGTAGCTTATTCGTAGCTTTGGAGGCCAGGCTGGGCGAATTGGAGACTTGGCTCCGCACCGTGGAAAATTCTACAGCTAGCCAGGCCCCTGTAGTCGGTGCGGACCAAGGTAGCTTAGCCGCCGTAAGTTTCCCCCTGGCAGATCCCGAGCAGCCGGGAAAGCAGGCCGACTGGGTGACTGTGAGGAGGAAGCGTAGCCCTAAACAGAAGCCCCGTGTACACCGCCAACCCGTTCACATTTCTAACCGTTTTTCCCCACTCGACGACACACCCGCTGAGGAACAAACTCTGGTTATTGGCGACTCTGTTTTGAGAAATGTGAAGTTAGCGACACCAGCAACCATAGTCAATTGTCTTCCGGGGGCCAGAGCAGGCGACATTGAAGGAAATTTGAAACTGCTGGCTAAGGCTAAGCGTAAATTTGGTAAGATTGTAATTCACATCGGCAGTAATGACACCCGGTTACGCCAATCGGAGGTCACTAAAATTAACATTAAATCGGTGTGTAACTTTGCAAAAACAATGTCGGACTCTGTAGTTTTCTCTGGGCCCCTCCCCAATCGGACCGGGAGTGACATGTTTAGCCGCATGTTCTCCTTGAATTGCTGTCTGTCTGAGTGGTGTCCAAAAAATGAGGTGGGCTTCATAGATAATTGGCAAAGCTTCTGGGGAAAACCTGGTCTTGTTAGGAGAGACGGCATCCATCCCACTTTGGATGGAGCAGCTCTCATTTCTAGAAATCTGGCCAATTTTATTAAATCCTCGAAACCGTGACTATCCAGGGTTGGGACCAGGAAGCAGAGTTGTAGTCTTACACACCTCTCTGCAGCTTCTCTCCCCCTGCCATCCCCTCATTACCCCATCCCCGTAGAGACGGTGCCTGCTCCCAGACCACCAATAACCAGCAAAAATCTATTTAAGCATAAAAATTCAAAAAGAAAAAATAATATAGCACCTTCAACTGCACCACAGACTAAAACAGTTAAATGTGGTCTATTAAACATTAGGTCTCTCTCTTCTAAGTCCCTGTTGGTAAATGATATAATAATTGATCAACATATTGATTTATTCTGCCTTACAGAAACCTGGTTACAGCAGGATGAATATGTTAGTTTAAATGAGTCAACACCCCCGAGTCACACTAACTCAGAATGCTCGTAGCACGGGCCGGGGCGGAGGATTAGCAGCAATCTTCCATTCCAGCTTATTAATTAATCAAAAACCCAGACAGAGCTTTAATTCATTTGAAAGCTTGACTCTTAGTCTTGTCCATCCAAATTGGAAGTCCCAAAAACCAGTTTTATTTGTTATTATCTATCGTCCACCTGGTCGTTACTGTGAGTTTCTCTGTGAATTTTCAGACCTTTTGTCTGACTTAGTGCTTAGCTCAGATAAGATAATTATAGTGGGCGATTTTAACATCCACACAGATGCTGAGAATGACAGCCTCAACACTGCATTTAATCTATTATTAGACTCAATTGGCTTTGCTCAAAATGTAAATGAGTCCACCCACCACTTTAATCATATCTTAGATCTTGTTCTGACTTATGGTATGTAAACAGAAGACTTAACAGTATTCCCTGAAAACTCCCTTCTGTCTGATCATTTCTTAATAACATTTACATTTACTCTGATGGACTACCCAGCAGTGGGGAATAAGTTTCATTACACTAGAAGTCTTTCAGAAAGCGCTGTAACTAGGTTTAAGGATATGATTCCTTCTTTATGTTCTCTAATGCCATATACCAACACAGTGCAGAGTAGCTACCTAAACTCTGTAAGTGAGATAGAGTATCTCGTCAATAGTTTTACATCCTCATTGAAGACAACTTTGGATGCTGTATCTCCTCTGAAAAGGAGAGCTTTAAATCAGAAGTGCCTGACTCCGTGGTATAACTCACAAACTCGTACCTTAAAGCAGATAACCCGTAAGTTGGAGAGGAAATGGCGTCTCACTAATTTAGAAGATCTTCACTTAGCCTGGAAAAAGAGTCTGTTGCTCTATAAAAAAGCCCTCCGTAAAGCTAGGACATCTTTCTACTCATCACTAATTGAAGAAAATAAGAACAACCCCAGGTTTCTTTTCAGCACTGTAGCCAGGCTGACAAAGAGTCAGAGCTCTATTGAGCTGAGTATTCCATTAACTTTAACTAGTAATGACTTCATGACTTTCTTTGCTAACAAAATTTTAACTATTAGAGAAAAAATTACTCATAACCATCCCAAAGACGTATCGTTATCTTTGGCTGCTTTCAGTGATGCCGGTATTTGGTTAGACTCTTTCTCTCCGATTGTTCTGTCTGAGTTATTTTCATTAGTTACTTCATCCAAACCATCAACATGTTTATTAGACCCCATTCCTACCAGGCTGCTCAAGGAAGCCCTACCATTATTTAATGCTTCGATCTTAAATATGATCAATCTATCTTTGTTAGTTGGCTATGTACCACAGGCTTTTAAGGTGGCAGTAATTAAACCATTACTTAAAAAGCCATCACTTGACCCAGCTATCTTAGCTAATTATAGGCCAATCTCCAACCTTCCTTTTCTCTCAAAAATTCTTGAAAGGGTAGTTGTAAAACAGCTAACTGATCATCTGCAGAGGAATGGTCTATTTGAAGAGTTTCAGTCAGGTTTTAGAATTCATCATAGTACAGAAACAGCATTAGTGAAGGTTACAAATGATCTTCTTATGGCCTCGGACAGTGGACTCATCTCTGTGCTTGTTCTGTTAGACCTCAGTGCTGCTTTTGATACTGTTGACCATAAAATTTTATTACAGAGATTAGAGCATGCCATAAGTATTAAAGGCACTGCGCTGCGGTTGTTTGAATCATATTTGTCTAATAGATTACAATTTGTTCATGTAAATGGGGAATCTTCTTCACAGACTAAAGTTAATTATGGAGTTCCACAAGGTTCTGTGCTAGGACCAATTTTATTCACTTTATACATGCTTCCCTTAGGCAGTATTATTAGACGGTATTGCTTAAATTTTCATTGTTACGCAGATGATACCCAGCTTTATCTATCCATGAAGCCAGAGGACACACACCAATTAGCTAAACTGCAGGATTGTCTTACAGACATAAAGACATGGATGACCTCTAATTTCCTGCTTTTAAACTCAGATAAAACTGAAGTTATTGTACTTGGCCCCACAAATCTTAGAAACATGGTGTCTAACCAGATCCTTACTCTGGATGGCATTACCCTGACGTCTAGTAATACTGCGAGAAATCTTGGAGTCATTTTTGATCAGGATGTGTCATTCAAAGCACATATTAAACAAATATGTAGGACTGCTTTTTTGCATTTACGCAATATCTCTAAAATCAGAAAGGTCTTGTCTCAGAGTGATGCTGAAAAACTAATTCATGCATTTATTTCCTCTAGGCTGGACTATTGTAATTCATTATTATCAGGTTGTCCTAAAAGTTCCCTAAAAAGCCTTCAGTTAATTCAAAATGCTGCAGCTAGAGTACTAACGGGGACTAGAAGGAGAGAGCATATCTCACCCATATTGGCCTCTCTTCATTGGCTTCCTGTTAATTCTAGAATAGAATTTAAAATTCTTCTTCTTACTTATAAGGTTTTGAATAATCAGGTCCCATCTTATCTTAGGGACCTTGTAGTACCATATCACCCCAATAGAGCGCTTCGCTCTCAGACTGCAGGCTTACTTGTAGTTCCTAGGGTTTGTAAGAGTAGAATGGGAGGCAGAGCCTTCAGCTTTCAGGCTCCTCTCCTGTGGAACCAGCTCCCAATTCAGATCAGGGAGACAGACACCCTCTCTACTTTTAAGATTAGGCTTAAAACTTTCCTTTTTGCTAAAGCTTATAGTTAGGGCTGGATCAGGTGACCCTGAACCATCCCTTAGTTATGCTGCTATAGACGTAGACTGCTGGGGGGTTCCCATAATGCACTGTTTCTTTCTCTTTTTGCTCTGTCTGCACCACTCTGCATTTAATCATTAGTGATCGATCTCTGCTCCCCTCCACAGCATGTCTTTTCCTGATTCTCTCCCTCAGCCCCAACCAGTCCCAGCAGAAGACTGCCCCTCCCTGAGCCTGGTTCTGCTGGAGGTTTCTTCCTGTTAAAAGGGAGTTTTTCCTTCCCACTGTAGCCAAGTGCTTGCTCACAGGGGGTTGTTTTGACCGTTGGGGTTTTACATAATTATTGTATGGCCTTGCCTTACAATATAAGGCGCCTTGGGGCAACTGTTTGTTGTGATTTCGCGCTATATAAAAAAAAATTGATTGATTGATTGATTGATAAAAGGAGCGCATGTCTCCGGCATCGGCATTTTGTTGTGTCTTCTCCGCAAAAGCTAGCCACCAGTCGTTCTGCAGTATGCGGAGCTTGCTTTGCAGTGTGGAGCAGGCATTTCTGTAAGCTGTCTTGGGAGAGTGGTCATCAGGTTTAGCTAAAAAAGTCTTGTGGCATGCACGTTTCTTTTCTAGTAGTTCCTGGATCTGTGCATCAGACTCATCAAACCAATCTTTATTTTTCCTGGCTGAGAAACCCACTACTTCTTCTGCCGTCTCCTGAAGGATGGTCTTTAATCTCATCCACTGTTGTTCAGGGTCATCAGGCAGGCCTTCTTCTCCACCCAGTATCTCCTCTAGTTTGGCCTGGAATTCCATTTTTTGTGTCTATGTCTTGCAGCTTATGGACTTGTAGCTTCTTAAACTGTGGGCCTTTCTTCTTAGGAGGGGGCTTGAAAGTGAAAGCAATCTTGTAACGGACCAAGCGATTATCCGTATAGGCATCACCCTGGTATGTAGTACGTCTGTCGCGTCAGAATGTAGTCCAGAAGGTGCCAGTGTTTGGAGTGTGGGTGTCTCCAGGTTGCTTTGAATCTCTCTTTCTGTTGGAACAGGCTGTTGGTGATCGTCAAGTCATGTGCAGAGCAGAACTCCAGCATCAGGCGGCCATTGTCGTTACAGTTGCCTATGCCATGTTTCCCTAGCACGTCCTTCCATACATCAGAGTCCCGGCCCACTCTGGCATTGAAATCTCCCATGATGAGGAGCTTGTCCTGGGTGTCGACGCGCTGTAGAAGGTTGTGCAGATCGCTATAGAAAGCCTCCTTAACTCCGATGTCGGCCTGCATGGTTGGGGCATACACACTAACAATAGTGGCAAAATCCTTGTTGTTGATGGGGAGCCGGAGTGACATGAGTCGGTCAGAATGTCCAACTGGCAAACTGTGTAACCTATGTGCTATGGCGCTTTTAATCATGAACCCGACCCCTGAGAGTCGACGATCTTCTTTAGCCTTCCCTGACCAGAACAGTGTGTAGCCTGTACCTTCCTCGGTGAGTGACCCTTGGTCTGCAAAGCTCACCTCGCTGAGTGCAGCAATGTCTATGTCAAGCCTTGCTAGCTCTTTGGTGACTAAGGCTGAGCGTCTTCGAGGACGATCGCTATTGTCTGAGTCCATCATTGTGCGTACATTCCAGCACGCAATTTTCATGTTCTTTGTTTTTCTTTTCGCACCGCGTGTAGTGATGCCCGTTGGCAGTGGTGAGCCAACTGGGTCTAGTGAGACAAGCCATGTTTAGACCACCTTTTCTGTCTGTCTCCATGTGGAGCAAGCAGGGCTATCACTAAACAGGGCTGCTTGGTCACCCAGGGCCCTGCCGGATGATGCTGTTGTCTCGGGTCAGCAATCAAACGACCATAGCTCCTGAGCCGCCTGCATGCAGGATCGAGACTGCAGCTCCCAGTGCCATCATGCACCTGCTGTTTTCGTCTCTTCCCATCGCTGCAGGGCTTTCCTTCCCGCCTGCGCTCGTTGCTTAAAGTGGGGATCAGCTCACGCACACCAATTCCACTCTTTAGACAAGGTGGCACTCCACAGTGGCACAGACAAGCTGAGACGGCTGTGGCGACCACCAGACTGTAGGTTTTACATCAGAGTGACCTTCTCCTAGCCTCTGGCTAAAGAACCTTCCTCGGAGGCATGGGGGCAGTAACCCAGGCTGGGGGTTTAACATCAGGGTTTTCCTTCCCCTAGGTGGACCGCCTTAACAGGGCTAATGAGTCCCATCTACCCACTGCTATAACCCAGTCAGCTGGGTTATCGTGTGAGAATGATCCAGGTATAAAGGGTTGCCTGTTTGATCCATTGTCAGCAACTATAGTATCACAGAAACAGTATCAAAATCGCCGTGGCCGATATAGCTTTGACCGCTAAACACGACTAGTATCTTCTTCTTCAGCTCGCCTTAACTGCAGCTCCAAATCCAGGATTTGGAGTCTCTGTGGAGGTATTGCAACTGCCATCACTGAGATCACCACCCGATGAAGAAGATGATGACAACTAGGCTTGTGTTGAGATCACCAACCGATGATGAAGATGTCGACAACTAGGCTTGTGTTGATGTTTTTATCTGATGTTCTTCCCATATATATACCGTCGACAATATGTCAGTCAGTCTTATTGCAGGATGGCAGTACAAAGGTTGTAAGACATGTATGGTCTTTGTACTATGTAAGTACAGGCAATTTGAGATAGCTACAATAAATGTAAGACATAAAAGGCAATTGGGCGGTTCCTACAACAGTCCTACTACAATGTCAAGATCATAGTACGTCTGTGCAACAGGTAGCATCAGGTCCACCCGTTTATCTCAAGACAAATGCACAATCATCTTGCCACTTGTACAAAGGCCTTAGAATGTCTGTACCATCGTAGTAAGACTACAAAGATAATAAATAAATCTTATGCGAGATGTAGGACCTACAGGAACCAGGGGATTGCAGGATTAAAAACTCCTAAGATGGGTTGTGACTGAGGCTTAAGGAGTTAGACCACCATAGCTCAGGGGCTAAGGAAGGAGACCGCCGTAGGTCAGGGGCTAAGGGAGGAGACTGCCATAGGTCAGGGGCTAAGGGAGGAGACTGCCATAGGTCAGGGGCTAAGAGAGGAGACCGCCATAGGTCAGGGGCTAAGAGTGGAGACCGCCGTAGGTCAGGGGCTAATCATGGAAGCACATCGACATGGAAAAAGAGGATCACAATTGAGAATTATTTAAAAAATTTTAAAATGTTGACCCTCTTGTCACAGTAGAATGATTGATCTTTTTATTGTCAACAGTTTGTTAATTTCCTGAAATGATTTTGTGTTCAGGAGTCGAACGAAGAACATGATGTGGTACGGAGTTCTGGGAACCAAAGAGCTGCTTCACAGAACCTACAAGAACCTGGAACAGAGAGTTCTGCTGGAGGTGAGAGAATCGCACAGTTTTTAATGGATAAAATTGATTGATTTATTCATTTTCTGAACATGCGTAACCTGATTCAGGGTCATGGTGGGTTTGGAGCGTGTCCCAGCAGTTACTGGGTGAGAGGTGGGCTTCACCTTGGGCACAATGCCAGTCCATCGCAAGGCCACATGCAGGCAGACAAAGACCCCTTCAAACCTACAGTCAATTTATCGATTCCACTTGACCTTCATGTCTTTGAAAACCGGAGCACCCAGAGGGTGCAACCTGGACAGAACAAGTTAACTCCACACAGACAGAACTAGGTGGGAAGAGAGCCTGGAACCTTCTCACTGTGAGCGAGTGCCTTGAGGCAGCGTGTTGTGATTTGGCTGTATATCAATAAAATTAATTGAAACTATGCGAACCACTAAACCACTGTGCTGGCCGCTGATAAAATGATGTTTTTGAAACCGTTAATGAATATGTCATTTGACTGAAAGGTCATAGAGCAATAAGTAGACTTGGGTTCAATTCGTGGTCACGAGTGTTTGGACAAGACATTTGATCTGCATCTTTCCAGTCCATCAGCTGTAAAAAGGTGCCATCCTTGGCTGGGTTAGTAAACTGTGATGGACTGGCATTTCCTCCAGTGAGAGTCCAGACTCTCATCCCGTTTATGCTACAGAGATTGAGGACTTGATTCTTTAAGACCAGGGGTGCCCAAGTTTGGTCCTCGAGATCTACCTTCCTGACACTCTTAGTTGTCTCCCTGTTCCAACACACTTGATGCCAATGAAAGGCTCATTAAGAGCCTGCTAGCGAGTCTTTCATGTCCGCATGGTGGACCACCTGCTCTGGTTTCTCGTCCAGAACAAAAGAGGGATCATCTCCATCATTATCAGAATCCTCACTGTCTGTCGACACAATGCGCGCTCCGTCTTCCTCCAATTTAAAAAAAAAAAGAAAAAAAAAGTGCGCTGTGGTCACTGCTGTATCACTGTATTATGTTCTAAGCCATATATATTTATTTATTTATAACAGAAAACTGTCAAAATGGAGAATAAATATAAATATAAGTGTAAAGATGATTGAATATATCAGAGCAGTAAATTAATCAGTGCGTGTGAACGCGCACATTGACTCACATGCGGTTTTTCCACCAGCTGATCACTGATCCACAACGTGACTTCTTCCTTCCAGAACAGCTCTTTATATCATCATTTTGATTCATCTACCTGTTGCCACATGTACAGAAGGAATGGATTTTCATTCCTACACTCAGATTGTTATATTTAATAAAAAATAATAAGCGCACGGAACAGCTCCTACTGCCGCTGATGCTGCATTCAAGTACCGTCGGAAATTACACAACTTTTTTGTTGTTTTAAATTCAACAGTTTGTGGCAAAATAATTAATTATATCCACACAAAAGATTAATTCTGGCCTATGTAAGGTGCCTGAGCCCATTGAAGCTGCCCCCCCACACAGATAAAAAATCCTAGCAAGCAGGCTGAGTTTGCCCTGTAATTTCCAACGGTACATGAAGCAGCAGCAGCAGCCTCCGCGCTCACAAACTGGCTTCTGCGCTGTGTGAAAACGTTGAGCTGCTCCAACGAAGTCAAATTAAACAATAACGTGAGAAAAACTACACAAACGATTAAAAAAAATGTCAAGAACAACTGCAAAACGAGACACAGACAAACTGAGGTTTTCGTTGCCCTTTGTTCAGATTTTTCAACAGTTTAAAAATCCTGACGTCGCGCCAGCTGCAGGAATGAGGCTGCGCGAAGGTTAAACGATGTCAACGACAGTCAACAAAGTCCAGATTTCTTGTTTCGTCAGGGCTTCGTCACCCTTCGTTAAGTGCCATGTAACTGGGCCTTTACATCACCTTTCCTTCTAACAACACTCAATAAGCGTTTGGGAACTGAGGACACTAATTGTTGAAGCTTTGTAGGTGGAATTCTTTCCCATTCTTGCTTGGCTCTCACTGCGGTATTGTATCACTTCCTGTTCCGGAGCACAGCGGTGTTTTTCTGTATCTGTTAGCTGTTTAATCTGCGCAGTTAGATTGATCTAGTTATCTAGATTACGATTTGTTTCCCAGTGTAATCTTTACGTGCCTTAACTAAAGCACTCCTTCTGCTGAATCACCTCTAAATTATTTACACATTATTCACTTTGCGTGTTTTTAGGAATCCGCTAGCTTAGCGTAGCTACTAGCTCTTAGCCGATTTAGCATGGCGGCTTCTCCTGTCTCTCCCGCACTTTTCTGCTCTGGGTGTGAAATGTTTAGTTATTCCTCGGCCTCCTTTAGCAGTAATGGTACTTGTAATAAGTGTAGCTTATTCGTAGCTTTGGAGGCCAGGCTGGGCGAATTGGAGACTCGGCTCCGCACCGTGGAAAATTCTACAGCTAGCCAGGCCCCTGTAGTCGGTGTGGACCAAGGTAGCTTAGCCGCCGTTAGTTCCCCCCTGGCAGATCCCGAGCAGCCGGGAAAGCAGGCCGACTGGGTGACTGTGAGGAGGAAGCGTAGCCCTAAACAGAAGCCCCGTGTACACCGCCAACCCGTTCACATCTCTAACCGTTTTTCCCCACTCGACGACACACCCGCCGAGGATCAAACTCTGGTTATTGGCGACTCTGTTTTGAGAAATGTGAAGTTAGCGACACCAGCAACCATAGTCAATTGTCTTCCGGGGGCCAGAGCAGGCGACATTGAAGGAAATTTGAAACTGCTGGCTAAGGCTAAGCGTAAATTTGGTAAGATTGTAATTCACGTCGGCAGTAATGACACCCGGTTACGCCAATCGGAGGTCACTAAAATTAACATTAAATCGGTGTGTAACTTTGCAAAAACAATGTCGGACTCTGTAGTTTTCTCTGGGCCCCTCCCCAATCGGACCGGGAGTGACATGTTTAGCCGCATGTTCTCCTTGAATTGCTGGCTGTCTGAGTGGTGTCCAAAAAATGAGGTGGGCTTCATAGATAATTGGCAAAGCTTCTGGGGAAAACCTGGTCTTGTTAGGAGAGACGGCATCCATCCCACTTTGGATGGAGCAGCTCTCATTTCTAGAAATCTGGCCAATTTTCTTAAATCCTCCAAACCGTGACTATCCAGGGTTGGGACCAGGAAGCAGAGTTGTAGTCTTACACACCTCTCTGCAGCTTCTCTCCCCCTGCCATCCCCTCATTACCCCATCCCCGTAGAGACGGTGCCAGACTACCAATAACCAGCAAAAATCTATTTAAGCATAAAAATTCAAAAAGAAAAAATAATATAGCACCTTCAACTGCACCACAGACTAAAACTGTTAAATGTGGTCTGTTAAACATTAGGTCTCTCTCTTCTAAGTCCCTGTTAGTAAATGATATAATAATTGATCAACATATTGATTTATTCTGCCTTGCAGAAACCTGGTTACAGCAGGATGAATATGTTAGTTTAAATGAGTCAACACCCCCGAGTCACACTAACTGTCAGAATGCTCGTAGCACGGGCCGGGGCGGAGGATTAGCAGCAATCTTCCATTCCAGCTTATTAATTAATCAAAAACCCAGACAGAGCTTTAATTCATTTGAAAGCTTGTCTCTTAGTCTTGTCCATCCAAATTGGAAGTCCCAAAAACCAGTTTTATTTGTTATTATCTATCGTCCACCTGGTCGTTATTGTGAGTTTCTCTGTGAATTTTCAGACCTTTTTTCTGACTTAGTGCTAAGCTCAGATAAGATAATTATAGTGGGCGATTTTAACATCCACACAGATGCTGAGAATGACAGCCTCAACACTGCATTTAATCTATTATTAGACTCTATCGGCTTTGCTCAAAAAGTAAATGAGTCCACCCACCACTTTAATCATATCTTAGATCTTGTTCTGACTTATGGTATGGAAATAGAAGACTTAACAGTATTCCCTGAAAACTCCCTTCTGTCTGATCATTTCTTAATAACATTTACATTTACTCTGATGGACTACCCAGCAGTGGGGAATAAGTTTCATTACACTAGAAGTCTTTCAGAAAGCGCTGTAACTAGGTTTAAGGATATGATTCCTTCTTTATGTTCTCTAATGCCATATACCAACACAGTGCAGAGTAGCTACCTAAACTCTGTAAGGGAGATAGAGTATCTCGTCAGTAGTTTTACATCCTCATTGAAGACAACTTTGGATGCTGTAGCTCCTCTGAAAAAGAGAGCTTTAAATCAGAAGTGTCTGACTCCGTGGTATAACTCACAAACTCGTAGCTTAAAGCAGATAACCCGTAAGTTGGAGAGGAAATGGCGTCTCACTAATTTAGAAGATCTTCACTTAGCCTGGAAAAAGAGTCTGTTGCTCTATAAAAAAAAGCCCTCCGTAAAGCTAGGACATCTTTCTACTCATCACTAATTGAAGAAAATAAGAACAACCCCAGGTTTCTTTTCAGCACTGTAGCCAGGCTGACAAAGAGTCAGAGCTCTATTGAGCTGAGTATTCCATTAACTTTAACTAGTAATGACTTCATGACTTTCTTTGCTAACAAAATTTTAACTATTAGAGAAAAAATTACTCATAATCATCCCAAAGACGTATCGTTATCTTTGGCTGCTTTCAGTGATGCCGGTATTTGGTTAGACTCTTTCTCTCCGATTGTTCTGTCTGAGTTATTTTCATTAGTTACTTCATCCAAACCATCAACATGTTTATTAGACCCCATTCCTACCAGGCTGCTCAAGGAAGCCCTACCATTATTTAATGCTTCGATCTTAAATATGATCAATCTATCTTTGTTAGTTGGCTATGTACCACAGGCTTTTAAGGTGGCAGTAATTAAACCATTACTTAAAAAGCCATCACTTGACCCAGCTATCTTAGCTAATTATAGGCCAATCTCCAACCTTCCTTTTCTCTCAAAAATTCTTGAAAGGGTAGTTGTAAAACAGCTAACTGATCATCTGCAGAGGAATGGTCTATTTGAAGAGTTTCAGTCAGGTTTTAGAATTCATCATAGTACAGAAACAGCATTAGTGAAGGTTACAAATGATCTTCTTATGGCCTCGGACAGTGGACTCATCTCTGTGCTTGTTCTGTTAGACCTCAGTGCTGCTTTTGATACTGTTGACCATAAAATTTTATTACAGAGATTAGAGCATGCCATAGGTATTAAAGGCACTGCGCTGCGGTGGTTTGAATCATATTTGTGTAATAGATTACAATTTGTTCATGTAAATGGGGAATCTTCTTCACAGACTAAAGTTAATTATGGAGTTCCACAAGGTTCTGTGCTAGGACCAATTTTATTCACTTTATACATGCTTCCCTTAGGTAGTATTATTAGACGGTATTGCTTAAATTTTCATTGTTACGCAGATGATACCCAGCTTTATCTATCCATGAAGCCAGAGGACACACACCAATTAGCTAAACTGCAGGATTGTCTTACAGACATAAAGACATGGATGACCTCTAATTTCCTGCTTTTAAACTCAGATAAAACTGAAGTTATTGTACTTGGCCCCACAAATCTTAGAAACATGGTGTCTAACCAGATCCTTACTCTGGATGGCATTACCCTGACCTCTAGTAATATTGTGAGAAATCTTGGAGTCATTTATGATCAGGATATGTCATTCAAAGCGCATATTAAACAAATATGTAGGACTGCTTTTTTGCATTTACGCAATATCTCTAAAATCAGAAAGGTCTTGTCTCAGAGTGATGCTGAAAAACTAATTCATGCATTTATTTCCTCTAGGCTGGACTATTGTAATTCATTATTATCAGGTTGTCCTAAAAGTTCCCTAAAAAGCCTTCAGTTAATTCAAAATGCTGCAGCTAGAGTACTGACGGGGACTAGAAGGAGAGAGCATATCTCACCCATATTGGCCTCTCTTCATTGGCTTCCTGTTAATTCTAGAATAGAATTTAAAATTCTTCTTCTTACTTATAAGGTTTTGAATAATCAGGTCCCATCTTATCTTAGGGACCTCGTAGTACCATATCACCCCAATAGAGCGCTTCGCTCTCAGACTGCAGGCTTACTTGTAGTTCCTAGGGTTTGTAAGAGTAGAATGGGAGGCAGAGCCTTCAGCTTTCAGGCTCCTCTCCTGTGGAACCAGCTCCCAATTCAGATCAGGGAGACAGACACCCTCTCTACTTTTAAGATTAGGCTTAAAACTTTCCTTTTTGCTAAAGCTTATAGTTAGGGCTGGATCAGGTGACCCTGAACCATCCCTTAGTTATACTGCTATAGACGTAGACTGCTGGGGGGTTCCCATGATGCACTGTTTCTTTCTCTTTTTGCTCTGTATGCACCACTCTGCATTTAATCATTAGTGATCGATCTCTGCTCCCCTCCACAGCATGTCTTTTTCCTGGTTCTCTCCCTCAGCCCCAACCAGTCCCAGCAGAAGACTGCCCCTCCCTGAGCCTGGTTCTGCTGGAGGTTTCTTCCTGTTAAAAGGGAGTTTTTCCTTCCCACTGTAGCCAAGTGCTTGCTCACAGGGGGTCGTTTTGACCGTTGGGGTTTTACATAATTATTGTATGGCCTTGCCTTACAATATAAAGCGCCTTGGGGCAACTGTTTGTTGTGATTTGGCGCTATATAAAAAAATTGATTGATTGATTGATTGATTGATATACGACTTCAGTTGTTCAACAGTCCGAGGTCTCCGTTGTCGTATTTTGCGCTTCATAATGCGCCACACATTTTCAATGGGCGACGGGTCTGGACTACAGGCAGGCCAGTCTAGTACCCGCAGTCTACTACTACGAAGCCACACTAATCTGGATGGTGTTTTTCCTCTTTTGTCCAGATGACACGACGTCTATGATTTCCAAAAACAATTTGAAATGTGGACTCATCAGGCCACAGCACACTTTTCCACTTTGTGTCTGTCCATTTCAAATGAGCTCGGGCGCAAGAAGGTGGCGGCGTTTCTGGATGTTGTTGATGTTTGGCTTTTGCTTTGCATCGTAGTCTTAACTTGCACTTGTAGATGTAGCGACGAACTGTGTTAACTGACAATGGTTTTCTGAAGTGTTCCTGAGCCCACGCAGAAAGATCCTTTACACAATGATGTTGGTTTTTTATGCAGTGCTGCCTGAGGGATCAAAGGTCACGGACAATCAGTGTTGGTTGTTCTCCAGATTCTCTGAATCTTCTGATTATATTATGGACTGTAGATGATGGAATCCCTAAATTCTTTGCAATTGAACATTGAGAAACTTTGTTCTTAAGATGTTGGACTATTTTTTCACACAGTTGTTCACACAGTAGTGATCGTCACCCCATCTTTGCTTGTTAATGGCTGAGCCTTTTGGGATGCTCCTTTTATACCCAATCATGACACTCACCTGTTTCTAATTAGCTGTTCTTTGAGCACTCATCAACTTTCTCAGTCTTTTGTTGCCCTCTGTCCCAACTTTTTTGAATCGTGTTTTAGGCATCCATTTCAAAATGAGCAAATATTTGCACAAAAACAATAAAGTTTATCAGTTTGAACATTAAATATCTTGTCTTTGTGGTGTATTCAATTGAATATAGGTTGAAGAGGATTTGAAAATCATTGTATTCTGTTTTTATTTACATTTTACACAATGTCCAAACTTAATTGGATTTGGGGTTGTATATAAAAGAAACAACAAAGGATCAAAGACAGAGCTGGGGCACCCCACAAGTACACTTCAAAAATTCAGAATTTACCCCATTTACATACCCCAACCCCAACATTAACATACTGATGCCTCTTGTGCAGATAACTTGCTATCCAATCATAGGCTAATCCTCTGATACCATACTTCCATAGTTTATCCAGTAATAAGGTGTGATCTATGGTATCAAATGCATTCTGTTTTCAATTGCATTCATAATATGTTCCACAAAATCAATCACTGCCAATGAAGTAGTCTGATTTTTTTTTTCTAAATCCATATTGTTGCTCATTTACTGTGTGATGTTTTGATGTAAAATCATTTAACCTCTTAATAAATATCTTTTCCAAAATTTTTGAAAACTGAGGTAACAATGAGATTGGCCTATAGTTTAAAAAACATGTTTTCATTTTGGAAGGAAATCTCCCAGTCATTAAGGACAAATTACAAATATAAGTTAAAGGCTTAGCAACACAGTCAATTTTTTTTTATCAAAAACATGTCAAAATTATCACAATCTGTAGATTTTTTTTCCTTTTAGTTCATGAACTATATCAGTTATTTTGTAATAATCAGCTTCTGTGATAAACATTGAATCTGAAGGATTATTTCTTATTATACTGTTATCCCAAGAACGTATATTAGAAGATACTATTGAATTTGCTAAATTTTTATTAAAATGATCTACTGTGGCTTCCTTTTCCTTAACAATTATTTCAGTATTTATGTAAAAATATGTTGGATAGTCTTTGATAACTCTTTTATTTTTTGATATTTCATTTAATAGCTTCCAAGTACCTTTAATGTTTATTTTATTTTTTCCAATAAATCACTGTAGCATACTGACTTTTGCAAGATCGCATAATATTAGTAAGCTTGTTTTTATATGTCTTGTACTTGTTCTCAGCCTCAAATGTTCTGAGTTTGAAGAATTGCTGGTACAAACATTTTTTTTCTTCTTGCATACATTCAGCAGTCTTTTTGTGATCCAGGGTTTAGCGGCATTTCGCTCATTATCATGTTTTTCATCAGTGGACAATGTTTATCGTATAAATTGGAAATAATTTTAGATAAATGATTCGTATGATCGATCAATATCATTGGTGTAAGTGTCACGCAAGTTTTGGTGCATTAAATCCATTCTAAGATTTGCCATAGATTCCTCTGTTACTTTCCTTTTGAAATTTGTGATTTCAGTATGTTCAGTTTTATCAGCTATGGAATTATAAGCAATGAAGACTGGCAAGTGATCACTAATAAGAAACCCACCCGTTAAATTCCCAACAATGACATTTGTTAATATATTATCAATAAGTGCTGATGAGTTTGTAGTAATCCTCATTGGATGTGTTATCACTGGATACAATCCCAGAGTCTAAAAATTCACCTATTGTATTTGACTATGAGGATTTAGAAAATCTATGTTGAAGTCTCCAGAAAAAACAAAAGGTTATTATTTTTAACTGAGTTGTACAATTCTGTTAATTTCTCCACTAAAAAATATTTGTTAGATCCGGGAACTCTATAGATGCAACTTATAATGCAACTTATGTTTTTGGATTTTTCACATGTAATTTCCACAGTAACATATTTCATGAAAAGGACATATTGTGAACAGTTTCACATTGATGGCTAGATCTAACATAGAGTGACACACCTCCACCCCGTTTATTCACCCTATTTCTAGCAACAAAAAAAAACATAACGTCAAACTGGACAGAGTCAACATACTCATCTTTTAACCACATCTCAGCCACTGCAATAACTGGAAAAACATTTGTTAGCAGTTTTTAAACAGTCCAGAATTTTTGAGAAATTCAGAGAAAGACTTCTGCTATTAAAATGTATAATAGAAAATGTCCCATTTATGAAAGAACAATGCTTACATTGTTCGTCAGTAAAATAATTACAAAGATGATTTCTGTTTTCAAGAAAAAAAAAACAGTCTGGATCAGTATTATTTTCATTGTTATGAAATCTGTGTTTGACCTCATCAAAAACTTGTAAATTGAGCTCCTGTGCAAAGTAAATTGTAAAGAATCAATTATCATTATAAAAGAAAAATAATCCACAGACCAAGAGATGCATTTAAATAAGTTCCAACTCCATGATATGAATCAAACATGAGATATAATTCCTCAAATTGTTTAACAGTTTCAACAATCACTTAAAATGATCCAAGTCTGAAAACTCTCTTATCAACATAACTTTCGCCTCCTCTGGTGTTCCATTTAATTTAATCCACACTTTACAATTTCTGGTCCAGGTTACTTGTATTTTCTTCTGCTTTTGCGGGGCTGTTCCTTGTCTGACTACCTCAGCATTTTTCTTTGTCAAATGGTCATTTACACACACATCCATCCCTCTGAACTTTTTTGTTTGTTGAAGCAAATCATTCTTGAACTTCCTGTTCGCAAACCAGATAATAATGGCAGGTTGAGACTAATTATCTTTTCTTGGTAATGAGTGACAGTCTGTGATGTCACTGTTGTTAATGTGGATGTCCTTTGATGAAAAAAAATTAATGATTTGATGCTCCATTTCCAACGGCTGCAGCCCTCACGTATGACTGGTGGTTTGTATTTAGTCCTGTAACAATTACTCCCTTCTAGTGTATTGCTCGAGTTCATCCAAATGATTTTCCAGTATTCCGATGTTATTGGCCTTCTGCATTTGCTTTCTGAGCTCTCGAACCCCCTTTCAGTAAACCAAGCATTTCGGATTGTTGTTTTACGACTCCACTGAGTTCATCTGACATGAAGTTCAAGGACAGTTTGATTTTGTCCAGGTCTTCTCCGCTTATAGCTTTTTTTGGCGTGATGAATTGACAAGAAAAAAGGTTTTACCTTAGCCCTTCAAGTAGTTACCAGACCACTTCATAGAGAAGGGTCCATCCCAACATTTAGCCGCTACTGGGCCTGGAGGCTAAACCGGTCTGGTCAAACGCCTGGCAGTTGCACCAGTAACCCCGGAGGAAGCCAGCCTCCGCTGGAATATGGTCCCAGCTCAGTGGCAGCTGGGCCACCGCTAAAGCTTGGATGTAGCTGGAGCCCGGTCCTGATTCGATAGTGGCTGAGCCCGAGCTAGGCCATTTAGAGTTTGTCCACATTCTGGTGACATGACAGCAACTCCAGTTGTCAGTCGACACCGAACCTCGACTTTCTTACAACCAGACTTTCTGGAATGAATTCAGCGCACACAGCAGTAACAAAATACTTTTGCTCAAATACTGTACTTAAGTATACATTGGATTTGTACATCAGCAAGAGTGTTGAAGGAGGTGGACTCAAGTAGCACGAGCCTTCAGCTACTATTACAAGAATCAATAAATTATCAGTTAATCTAACTCACCCGTTTGGTGCCAGATTGTCTTTGGGGCCAACTCTTGTACTGGAAACTCTCAAATAGTGGAGCTGCATAACTAATTTTTTTTTTTTTCATATGAATTGTGGATTTGGTAATAAAAGCACCAAATTTGGAGTCAAACATAATATAAAACAATCTGGATAGTGATATGCCATGGTAACCATTTTTCAAAAATGAAAATTGAAAAATGTTCCAATCGTATTGAAAAATATACCACATTATTTGTGTGTTCATAACAATTCTGAAAAGGTATAGTTTGGACGACCTGTGAGTGAACGTTATGGATTTATGGGGTAAAAAACAACGAAAAGGATGACAAAGGTCAGTTTCAGATTGTACATGGGTCAAAAGTTAAAGTTGATCCAGTTTTGATAAAAGTCATCTAATTTATTGGTTTAGTTAATAGGGTTTTAAAAAGGAATACCTTAGCTTCGTAGCCAGCTGGTGGCGCTGCTGTCCACTTGGGATGGGCCATGTTGTATTGTTATTGATATTAAAGGATTATTAACAGAGGTTATTCCCGTATGGACCGAGCACAGCGCGGTTTGTAATGAGTTTATTATGTGGCTGTGTTTGCATCAGCTCATTTGCTGTTAATTCCAGGCCTGGATCCAGACTGGTTTGGCAGATTTTTTTACGCATCATTTGTCATCGGTAAAAAAAAACCTCAGATAATCCCGAATAGTGCCGAACGTGTCCCCGCAGTGAACACAGCTTTTGATTTTATCCCACAATGCACCACACAGGTGTACACAGGAAAATTCAAACCGGATAAAACAAACATAGCGTCAGTCCAGTCGAGTTGATGATCATGGCATCCAGGAAAAAAGTTGTGCAAGGAAAATGTCGCTTATTTCAGCAAGAACCGGTGAGTCATTTATAAATAGTTTTCAGACAACAGTGTGTTTGAAAGGCATTCTATGATGACTGAAATTACATTTTCGGTGGTTTTCCGACGATACATGTCAACCTATACGGATTGTCTGTAAATTATACGGATTTTTGAGAGTTTCAGAGTCATACGGATGTACAAATAAAGTCAGATATTCAGGGTTTGGTCTGCAGCGGGTCTGTAATCAACCGTTTCTGCAGCGCAACTCCACTTTGAAGCGTGAACCATTGAAGCAATGCTTCGATCCACTAGCTCGTTGGTTCTTTGATTCGCTGCTCTTCAGAAATGACAAGTCCGCTTCTTAACCCCTCTCAAAGCTATTAAAATACCGTGAGTCACTTTTGTGTGGTTTAAAGTCACTAACTGGAACTCTTGTCTTGTTGCAGTCAAGAAATGAGACTCATCCTCAGTTTCATTGTCACAGCTCCAAACGCTGCGCGGCTCTCTGCTGAGACAGAGTCCGGTCAGAATTAATAACTTCAAAACGAATCGCCGCTTTAAATAAAATGACACCTCTTACAAACAAGAAACTACAATCGACTAAAACGTTTTTTTTCCCTCCCAAAATGAGACGTGCTGTATTTCTTTACAAATTACATCCTGACGTGCAGCACAGCAGCTGCAAGAGCTCAGCTCAGATATATGGAAAGACATTCGTGCCAGTAATGTCAGATTTTGTTTATTCCTATTTATGTCCAGAGATCAAAGATCCGTCATGTCAATTTTTGTTATAGTGTTGTTTTTAGGACATCATATTTATACAAATAAGAAGTGTTCACTATGGTCCATGAAGTATAATAAATATATTAAAGAAGTGTGACAGTGTATGTTGCACACAAATAAAAGAATGAAGATTATTGAATAACAAGATGCATACAATTTTTATTTTTGTCTTTGGGCAAAAATGCATCTGTCAGATTTTCACTCTGGATCTAGCCCTGAATTCCTCCACTTCATGAAATTGGCTTGGAGAATGGTCCTCTTTATTTAGTGCTGTGAAAATTGTAAACAAACTCGCAAATCTGATACACGATCCTGAATGATTGTCATGGTAATGTGACAATCGTTACCATGACCATCATGTAAAATATCAGACCAGAAATCAGCCAATCAGCACGCATAGCGTTATAGCCTTATAATTTTTATAAATCAGCTTGGGACTCCAACAAGGGTGGTCGCATCTCCTCCACTCTCCCTGATCTCTGCATCCTGCTTTAACCTTCAAGTCCCTACTTCACCAGACTGTGAATTCCTCAATTTATATTGGATACTGGATCTATTGGACTACTATTGGATTTACCATGGAATTGATCAGCTGGTCTCGGAACACTATTGACACCATTTTTTCTACAAGAAGGTCAGGACCGGGGGATCCTACCTGAACGTATCCTGCGGGCTATGTTCTCGACTCCTGGGGCTCTTGGCATGTGGCATGCTTGGCGCCTTTCTCCGTTGAGGACGTCGAGAATTTATTCATTTTTGGTCTCATGGTAGCAGGGCTGGTTCTTTTTGGCTTATGTGCTGCCCTGATCTACCGGACAATTGGCAAGACGGCGGCATCAAGAACCATGGCCCCTCGCTTTTCCGTCATGATTAACAAGGTTGGCAAGGCAGTGCATTCTCAGGCTGCGATGACTCTTGAACTCAGACGCAAATTGGATGACATCTTGAAGCAGATGCGTGCCTTGCAGTTGAAGTTGAAGGTTTCGGAGGCCGGTGAATATTCTTAATTCATAATTGGGATTTGGTTGTTCAAGTGGAACTGTTAAGTGTTTTTCACTGCTCAACCACAACAGTCCAGGCTTATCGAGCCTGAAGGACAAATTGCCCACTGTTTACCTCCAGAGGAATTTATTCAGGCCTTGGTGAGATTATTTGGCTCCTTCTTATCTCAACCCACAAAGACAATAAACTGACAGAGTTACACATGGACAACGACTGAAGCATGCTCCATTTTTTCCCTTTGTGGCAAAGCGGACAATTTACTCCTCAATCGTCAAGGCAATTAGAAATCATGAATGAACATGGTATGTCGGACTTCTGACACCACCCTGGGAATTTCACCCAGGGAATTCGACAATTGAATAACTTCCCTAAGACACACAGGTTCGTTGTAATTGAGACAGAGACGTGGTTCACAAATACAAACAAATAATTTATTAACAATTGAAGTTCTAGTTAAAAAGACAATTTTATAAAAAAAAAACTCATTTAAAACACCACCAATTATGACCACATGAGGGCGCCCTTGCATCACGCAGCCCAGCAGCACACGTAGCTGGCAGAGTTTTCCAAATGTCCACACTCAGCGCAAAGCCGCCGCAGCAGGATGAAATCTTTCAGCAGAGCACCAGAGCAAAGCAGCAGGGCCTCCTTCCACAGCTTGTCCAAAATCCTACATTTTAAACAAATAAATATAACAAATGTCTGAAAGAGGAGCTTACTTTGTGCTGTACATACCAAACCGTCCGTCACAGCAATCAGCTGTAACTCGACACCACCCCAGAGCGTCAAGAGCACCACAAACTCAGCAGCGCACCACCAACGACAGCCCACACAGAGGTCTCTGTACAACAAAACCACCTCCTTAAACACTCACCACTACACCTCAACGAGCCTGCAGCTGTGGCCGGCGCCTACCTGTCTTCACGGGAACATGGAAGTGAACACGTCCAAACACCTGCAGTCAGTCTCCAGAAAGAGAAAGAAGAGCACACACACTCCCTCTTTTATGCAAACACTCCTCTGCCACAACCAGCTGCACTCAATCCACCAGCTGAACATCATTAAGGTCATCCATCCTGCTACACCTTCACCTCTCTTCCTGCCCCCCCATCACACACCCCATTCCGACCACTGCTCACCCCACCCCTTCCCCCTGCGGGGGCTGCGCGGTTTTTAGCTGCGGCAGGTCCCCGTTCCCCCCAAGCTGACGGCGGCGCGACTCCAGTGTCAGTATGCACTCATATCTGCTCCGTGGAGTGGAGGAGGGCACAGCAGCAGCAAGGCCACACGTCAGGGCGCCCCCTACGCTGCTTCCTGCAAACAAGATGCACTTTATTTGTCCAACGTCATTAATCAGTTTCTGCATTTCATGGGTTTGTTCTAAATAGGGCTGCAGCTTTCTTTTTTTTTTTTTTTTAATCGAGTATTCTATCAGTTATTCTGGCAATTAAGTAATTGGATAAAAGTTACTTTTGCATTTTTAAACAGCATCAATAGTCCAGGGCTCTCCCTAAGCAATGGCTCAATGTCACTGTGTCAGTCTTGACATTTTGGTGAAATGGTGATGGCATGTGGCTTTCTGTTTTGTTTTTTTTTTGTTTTGTTTTTTTTTTGTTTTTTTTTCCCCCAACCTTTTTTTGTTTGTTTGTTTGTTTGTTTTTTAAGGTTGCTGGACTGGATCCCTGCGTGAATGTGTTTTTTATCCCTCTTTCTCTGCAATTCAGCAGATGCATTTCAGCTGTTTTTTATTATTTTATTTAAGTTACTGTGTTTGTGGAGTGTTGTGTGTTGCCCTAAAAAGCGAAACACTCAGGATCTTCTGTCAGAGACTGTTTGTCAGTGTGGCCGAGGACAGAGCTGTGACTCGCCCGGTGTGAGCAGAGCGCTGAGCCCCTCACAACACCGTGTTTTTTTAAAAACAGACAAACACACTGCTTCACTTTAAATACACAGTCAATTTCAGATGATCAACGTGAACCCTCTTTCTCTTAAAAGGCTTTATTTTACTCTGTGTGTCGCGTTGGAAACCTGGAGCTTTAGGCACTAAATGGATTCACGTGTACACGGCTTATGCGCATGCTCTAGTCTTCTGTTTTTTTTTTTCTGGGGATGTTACAGTGCCACACACAGGCCTGGCATATGTCTTCTTCTTTGTCTTTCGGCTATTACCGTTAGGGGGCGCCACAGCAGATCAATCGTTTCCATCTCACCCTGTCCTCTGTATCTTCCTCTGTCTCACCAACCACCTGCATGTCCTCCCTCAGCACATCCATAAACCTCCTCTTTGGTCTCCCTCTTCTCCTCCTGCCTGGTGGCTCCATCCTCAGCATCCTTCTCCCTATATACCCTGGGTCCCTCCTCTGCACATGTCCAAACCATCTCAATCTCACCTCTCTGACTTTGTCTCCAAACCGTCCCACCTGAGCTGTCCCTCTGATATGTTCATTCCTAATCTTGTCCATTCTTGTCACTCCCAAAGAGAATCTCAACATCTTCAGCTCTGCCTCCTGTCTTTTTGTTAGTGCCACTGTCTCTAAACCATACAACATAGCTGATCTCACTACTGTCTTGTAGACTTTCCCTTTTCACTCTTGCTGATATTCTTCAGTCAAAAATCACTCCTGCCACCTTTCTCCACCCACTCCATCCTGCCTGCACTCTCTTCTTCACCTCTCTGCCACACTCTCCATTACTTTGAACAGTTGACCCCAAATATTTAAACTCATCTACAACCCCTGGCAAAAATTATGGAATCACCGGCCTCTGAGGATGTTCATTCTGTTGTTTAATTTTGTAGAAAAAAAGCAGATCACAGACATGACACAAAACTAAAGTCATTTCAAATGGCAACTTTCTGGCTTTAAGAAACACTATAAGAAATCAAGAAAAAAAGATTGTGGCAGTCAGTAACGGTTACTTTTTTAGACCAAGCAGAGGGAAAAAAATATGGACTCACTCAATTCTGAGGAATAAATTATGGAATCACCCTGTAAATTTCCATCCCCAAAACTAACACCTGCATCAAATCAGATGTGCTCGTTGACATTAACCCTATGTCATGAAATTAACCCTATGTGTCTTTTTGCAAGGAATGTTTTCACAGTTTTTGCTCTATGGCAAGATGCATTATCTTCTTGAAAAATGATTTCATCATCCTTAAACATCAGAAAAGTGTCCAAAATATCAACGTAAACTTGTGCATTTATTGATGATATAATGACAGCCATCTCCCCAGTGCCTTTACATGACATGCAGCCCCATATCATCAATGACTGTGGAAATTTACATGTTGTCTTCAGGCAGTCATCTTTATAAATCTCATTGGAACGGCACCAAACAAAAGTTCCAGCATCATCACCTTGCCCAATGCAGATTCGCGATTCATCACTGCATATGACTTTCATCCAGTCATCCACAGTCCACGATTGCTTTTCTTTAGCCTATTGTAACCTTGTTTTTTTCTGTTTAGGTGTTAATGATGGCTTTCGTTTAGCTTTTCTGTATGTAAATCCCATTTCCTTTAGGCGGTTTCTTACAGTTAGGTCACAGACGTTGACTCCAGTTTCCTCCCATTCGTTCCTCATTTGTTTTGTTGTGCATTTTCGATTTTTGAGACATATTGCTTTAAGTTTTCTGTCTTGACGCTTTGATGTCTTCCTTGGTCTACCAGTATGTTTGCCTTTAACAACCTTCCCATGTTGTTTGTATTTGGTCCAGAGTTTAGACACAGCTGACTGTGAACAACCAACATCTTTTGCAACATTGCGTGATGATTTACCCTCTTTTAAGAGTTTGATAATCCTCTCCTTTGTTTCAACTGACATCTCTCGTGTTGGAGCCATGATTCATGTCAGTCCACTCGGTGCAACAGCTCTCCAAGGTGTGATCACTCCTTTTTAGATGCAGACTAACAAGCAGATGTGATTTGATGCAGGTGTTAGTTTTGGGGATGAAAATTTACAGGGTGATTCCATAATTTATTCCTCAGAATTGAGTGAGTCCATGTTTTTTTTCCTCTGCTTGGTCTAAAAAAGTAACCGTTACTGACTGCCGCAATCTTTTTTTCTTGATTTCTTATAGTGTTTCTTAAAGCCAGAAAGTTACCATTTGAAATGACTTTAGTTTTGTGTCATGTCTGTGATCTGCTTTTTTTCGACAAAATTAAACAACTGAATGAACATCCTCCGAGGCCGGTGATTCCATAATTTTTGCCAGGGGTTGTACTTTCACCACTTCTACTTCTTTAATCTTTCTCCTTATGCTTTCCTGGACCTCTTCATTCCATCACCAAGTCTCTTTGTCTTCCTTCCACTGTCCAGATGTCACACCCAGTACTGTCCTAGCTGTCTCCCTCACCACATCTGCAGTACTTTTCCAGTTGTCCATAATTGCTTCCCCTCCAACCAGTGCTTCTCTCACCTGCTCGCTAAATTTTACACAAAAGTCTTCCTCCTTCAGCTTCCTCCATCTGATCCTTTGTTGAGCTCTCACTCTCTCTTCTTCTTCTTTACCTCTAAAGTCATCCTACAGACAACCATCCTATGCTGTCTAACATAGTAGAGAAGCTTGAATCTTCGACTGGACTGGGTTGCTTGACGCGAGGACGTTTCGCTTCAAATCGCAGACGCTTCCTCAGCTAAAATTCTTGCTCTGGTGGTCTGACTTCTGTCTTGACTCTTGTAGAGAAGAATAATCAAGAAATCACAAAAGCTGGAGTTTTAAACCTAACCAGACCCCTCCTACCGAGAGGCAGACTGCTATAGGCTGGTGACTAAACAATAGCTCTAATTAGCACCTATTGTGCTCTAGTTAGCACCCTCCTAATGACAGGGCAGCTGTCCCTCTCCTGATGGCTCCCTTGACGACTCTGCTGATGAAGTGAATGACTCATTACCATGAACAAAAGACTGAAACTGCTTTCACCTGAGTACCCCATTGTAAACAGGGGATAAAGCGTGTCTCAGACCCCCTCCCCGGTTAAGGCTGGGTTTCAAACGTTTCACAAAGAATGCCTCCTTGACCCCTCTCTCAAACCATTTCTTCTCTCTGGCTAGTATTTTAACTTCCTTGTCCTCAAACGTGTGGTTAGTGTCTTTAAGGTGGAGATGAACTGCAGACTGAGGTCCACTGGCGCCCTCTCTGCGGTGCTGGTATAGCCTTTTGTGTAAAGGTTGCTTAGTCTCACCTATGTAGTGTTCGTTACAGTTTTCCTGACATCTGATAGAATACACTACATTGCTCTGTTTGTAACTAGGGATCCTGTCCTTAGGGTGAACTAATTTCTGTCTCAAGGTGTTAACCGGTTTAAAGTAAACTGGGATTTTGTGCTGTCTGAAGATCCTCTGTAGTTTTTCCCCTACTCCTGCTAAATAAGGGAGAGACACTCCTCTTCTTCTAGTGTCCGTCTCCTGTCTATCTGGTCTCTCTCTGGGACTTCTGCACTTTGTCCAGGGACCATCGTAGGTACCCACATACTGTGAGGGCTTTCCGGACAAGTTGTTGTTCTTTAGCCCTTCCCTCTGCAGTTGTGGGCACCTGTAGGGCTCTGTGTTGAAGCGTCCTGATCACCCCGAGCTTGTGTTCAAGGGGGTGGTTTGAGCCAAAGAGCAGATATTGGCCAGTGTGAGTTGGTTTTCTGTAAACCCCTGTCTGGAGCTGCCTGTTCTCTCCAATCGTAACATCACAGTCCAAGAAGGCTAAATGGTTGTTTCTGGCATCCTCACGTGTGAACTTGATGTTGGCGTCCACCGAGTTGATGTGTTCTGTAAAGTCTTCAACTTCCTGTTGCTTGATTGTGTCATCAACATATCTGAACCAGTGACTGGGAGAGATGCCCGTGAAAGATGTCAAGGCTGTCTTCTCCACTCGCTCCATGTACAGATTGGCCACAATGGGGGATACCGGAGACCCCATTGCACAGCCATGAATCTGCCTGTAGTAATTCCCCCTAAACAGAAAATACGTGGTGTTAAGACAGATCTCCAAGAGCTGGCAGATGTGGTCTGGTGTGAGTTTGGTCCTTTCAAGTAGAGACACATCCTCCAGCAGTCTCTGCCTCACAGAAACATATGCTGTCTAACGACACTCTCTCCTGCCACCACCTTACAGTCTGTGATTTCTTTTAGCTTGCATCTCCTACAAAGAATGTAGTCCACCTGTGTGCGCCTTCATCCACTCTTATATGTTACCCTGTGCTCTTCCCTTTTCTTCCTCCCAGGAACATGTACTACAACGTTAAACGAAGCTCCGAGGCACAGAATTTGCCTCAAACGTTTTTTGTAATTGAATTATTTGAGTTACTCGATTAGCCGTAGTTCTAAACAGGCCCCATGCTGAATGGTTAAAAACTGTAGTATCGATAAACCCCGCCCTTAACTACTGCTTTTGGTACTGGAGACATTAAGGAAATAATTTTGGAGCCCTTTCTGTCTCCTTTGGAGCCTCATGTGGTGTTCTGTCACACGTCTCTGTGTCTCGCTGATGGCCTGTGTGTGTTTGTGCGACTGTCTCTGAACCAGGTGGCTTTCTCTCTCTCGCTCTCTCTCTTACTCTTTCTTTCTACTGCTGTGTGTGTGTGTGTGTGTGTGTGTGTGTGTGTGTGTGTGTACACAAAAATGATTGTTTTTTGTTTCTCACACACGTACACGCGCACTACGATGGAGAGAATTAAATGCCCAAAAGTGTGGTTGCACTTGACCTTTAAATATTAACGAGCGTGTTGTCCGTGGAGATCCACGGGCTCTAGATTGGATTGTGTTTATAAAATAGGTAGCTGATATTTTTTAGGGTGGGAATAAATTAAGCAAAGAGTTAGAATGGTGTGTGAGTCCAGAATGTTTTTAGAACCTTAGACCTCAACAGTTTTAGAAGAGGAACCCAACCCTTTTATTTCGTGTTAATTATGGAATTTTTTTTATGTTCATATACTGTCTTAGTATATATAAATTGTTTAGGTTCTTGTTATTATATACACACTATTATTGTCAGTATTATTATTATTATTATTTTAATATTTTATTATTTTTAGATCTATTTTGTCATTTGAGTTTTAAATGGACACAGTGGAAATAAGTGTTTTCACTTTCTTGTGTCATCATGGACTTTTTAACATATTTACAATTATATATTATGTACTTACATTGAACTTCATTGAATCACACACTCACACTTTTAATATAAAGATGATTTACCGCCCCCTGCTGGAATGGCGTGTGACTCCAGAATGTAAATATCAACATCCATTGTTCAGGTGACAGTGGTAAGGAAAAATTCCCTCGGAGGAAGAAACCTCAAGCAGACCAGACTCAAACACTTGACTAGACTCTCCCCGGTTTTTGCATGATCAAAGCCATATACACTCACACTTTCATTTTTACACACCCACAAACAGAGACGGTGGTGGAAGACATCAAACACACTACACTTCTCACTCATGGTAATGGCAACATGACACTTAACTAAACTGTCTAAACCAATTGAACTATAAAAACACAATAAATCAATAACAGTAACACTGTTAAACTAACATGAACCACAATAACAACATTTATAACCCCCAACTGCCATGGTGCACAACGTCCATTGTTCACTGTTGTTAGCTAATATTGCAGATTTCTCCAAAAGTATTAGTCCTGTCAACTTTTTGTTTTTGCGGCGTTCATTCTTGACCCAAAATACATGAAAATACCAAATGGCAAATGTCAGCTCTCCCCGGTTTCTCTGTTATCAAAGCCATGCACACGCACATGCACACACAGCGGCCACTTGACTAATATATAGATATAAAGTAAAACATTGTTAATTCTATTCTTTTTTTTCCCCCAAAAGTCCCAATAAGAATACTGCTAAAGTTACCGGACTGATGAGCAGTACTGCGAAGAGTGGTACAGTAGTACTACTGAAATCTGAACTGTACCCATCTCCATAAATTAATCAAATCAAGTCTAACCCTGGGAGCAGAGTCCATGTTACGTGCACACAGACCACTGCACCTAGTTTTTTAAAACAGTTTATTTTCCTGTTTTCACAATTAACTGAACATGCATAACATATCAACAACAACAACAACAAAAAATACAAATATTCCCCCACCCACCTGAGGTTTAGGAAAAACAGAAAACAACAAAGAAAAGGGGCCACAAAACTGGGCAGTCTTTTTACACTCAGTCTGTGTTTGTTTGTTTGTTTTTAATATAACAGTGTTATTTCACATAAATTCTTGAAAACACAGCAATTGCCTCTAAATGAGCAGAGTAATTATTGTAAGGGGAAAAGTTCGATGTAGTCCATAAAAAGAACTCCAGGTCAGAGAAAAGTTCTTGCTTCTTTTGCTTGTCTTGTATCTGAGCTTTTCCAGAGGCAGAAACACCTCCTTCATCCACTGTAGAGACGATGGTGGTTTCTTTGCCTTCCAGTTAAAGAGAATCAGTCTGCGAGCAGGCCCAAAACATGTGTCCCACTGAAGCTGGGCTGTTACCCCATCTCAGGCAGGCAGAGTTTGTGGCGAGAAAAGTTCTGGCAAGTTTGTCCTTTGAGTAGTGGAGACGATGTTGGGAAAGTGTAGTGACACGGACCCACAACAGGGGGCGCAAATGAACGGTCAATAGATGAGCCAAAAAGGAACAATTTAATGTTGTGAATGTGCACAACGAACATACAGACAATCACAGAATATCATAACAGTCAATACACAGAGGTGACGTGTGGGCAGGCTCGAGGATAGAAGACGTCTGTCCTGAGAAGAGCCGGAACCACACGATTTCCGCCGCCCCAGAACCTGGTGAATACTGGAGCCGCCAAGTCCCGAATTCCCAGGTGATCACCGTCCCCGACTGTCGGATCTGGTACTGCTGGCGAAGAACAAAGACAGTCAAGTGTGGGTGTGTGTACACCCAGTAACAACAACGGTGGGAATGCCACCTCCACCTCTCATTCAATATGTTGCAGCGGTCTCAGCTGAAAAGGAGCGCCGTCTTGCACAGCCTCCTCACAAACGACCGGTTCTCCTGCAAATTCTCACAATAACAGAGTTACAAATCTCACAAAAAGGCTGAGAGTATTACCTCCTATGAAGTATGATATCTCGGCAACGAGGTGGAGATGACGTCTGTTCTTTATGGAGTGAGATGATGTTGAGTAGATGGGTGACAGCTGTCAAGAGGTAATGAGCGACAGCTGTCACCCCCGGCTGTGTCCATGGCGGCAGCGCCCTCTCGTGCCTGAAGCCCGCACTTCAGGCAGGGCGCCCTCTGGTGGTGGGCCAGCAGTACCTCCTCTTCTGGCGGCCCACACAACAGACGATGGAGCACCTTAAATTGAATTAATCTGTGGCGTACACATAATGAAGAGGTGTGTACTCGAGAAAGGCCGTCCCTCCACACCTCCTGATAGCACCGTCCCCAAATCACTCTCCCATGCAGTTTTAGTTTTCTCCCAGGATATCTGATTTAAACCTCTTCTTTTTTTTTTTACTTAGATTTTATTGATTTTTTTTTAAAACAACAGAACAATTAGTACAGGACATTCTTCAAAATGGTACAAACAAAGCAAACAGTACAAATGATACTTTCACATTAACAAAAATTCTGTTGTGTGGGCCGCTGAAGAGGAGGTACTGCTGGCCCACCACCACCAGATGGCGCCCTGCTTGGAGTGCGGGCTCCAAGCATGAGAGGGCATCGGAGCCGCTGGAGGTGACAGCTGTCATCTATCAACACCAGCTGTCACCCATCACCACCACTACAAAGACCGGACTGCAACTCCACCTCCTCGCCGAGAAATCAGCTACCATCCAGGTAACTTTCCCTGCTGACTCAAAACATTGAGTAATAATCTGTACTTCTTTGAAGCCGTTTTCCTGTGGTGTGTCCTTATCTGTGGGATTGGCATTTGGTGTGATCAGCGACGGCTTCGCTTCACACTCCAACCAGATAAGTGGTTAGACAGGAGCTGCACGAGTGTGTGATTGGAGGTGGAGGTGCTCCCTCCTAACTAAACACTGACTGTGGGATTACTGAGTGTGCGAACTCACACTCATCAGGACTGTCTCTGTTTTCTGCCCGCAGTACCGGGTCTGACTGCTGAAGACAGCGGCCACCTGGGGCGCAGGGCTTGGCGGCTCCGGTGTTCTTCAGCTCCGTTGGTGGTGAAGGCTGTGTGGGGATCCGGCTCTTCTCTCGCCAGGCGTCTTCTATCGTCGAGCCTGCACACACGTCACCTGGTGTATGATTGACAGTCCACCATATTGTTATTGTCTGTACGTCGTTGTGCGATTCACAACATTAAATTGTTACTTTTGGCTTATCCATTGTCCGTTCATTAACGCCCCCTGTTGTGGGTCCGTGTCACGACACTTTCACAACAGGATTTCTCGGCCAGCGTCATGGATCCCGAGGGGCGTCAACCATCGATTGAACAGCCAATGGAAGAGCGAGGTGCACAGGCGCCAGCAGGTGGCGTGTTGGGTGAGCTGCAGCACATCTTAACCGCCTTTACCGCTCAGTTGGACTTAGTTACCGAGCAGAGCAGTGTTCTCAATCATAGGATGGAGGCTCTCACCGCCCAGGTGGAAGCGCGTGCTCAGGGCGCTGCTGCAGCACCTCCTCCTGCTAACCGTGTGCCAGAAACAGACATTCCGCTGGTCGTTCAACGAACCCCCCCCACCTTCCCCTGAAGCATACATAAGCCCTCCGGAGCCGTACGGAGGCTGTGTGGAGACGTGCGCGGACTTCTTGATGCAGTGCTCGCTCGTCTTTTCACAGCATCCCGTCATGTACGCAGCAGACGCCAGCCGGGTGGCTTATGTGATCAATTTACTTCGAGGAGAGGCACGCGCCTGGGCTACGGCGCTTTGGGAGCAGAATTCACGGCTCCTAACGGTTTATACTGAGTTTGTGAGGGAGTTCCGACAGGTGTTCGACCACCCTCATAGAGGCGAGACCGCTTCAAGTGTGCTGCTGTCGATACGGCAGGGGCGTCGGCGCGCAGCGAAGTATGCAGTCGACTTCCGCATCGCGGCAGCACGAGCCGGCTGGAATGCTGTTGCGCTCCGCGCCGCCTTTGTAAACGCACTGTCTCTGGTCCTTAAGGAGCACCTGGTGGCGAAGGACGAGCCGCGGGATTTAGATGGGCTTATCGACCTGGTTATACGGTTAGACAACCGATTAACCGAACACTGACGGGAGCGAGACGAGGGGCGTGGCCAGGCACAAGCCGTCCCTCTTCCTCCCGGGTCCGAAAGGAAGCCGACTTCCCCACGCTCCACTGCCAGGGCTCTCCACGTGACAACAGCTTCCCCTGCTGACGTTGCTATGGAAACGAGCAGGGCCAAAAAACGATCAGATCAGAGACAAAGGAGGCTGATCCGTGGAGAGTGTTTTCTCTGCAGCTCTACCGAGCACACACAGAGAGAATGCCCCAAATGGTCAAAACAGCAGCACTCGTCCTTAGAGACTGGGCTAAGGGTGGGTCACAACACCCACGTGGGGAAATCCCGACGATCTGCACGAATCCCAGTCACGATCCTGAGTGGGGATCTAACCCTTCATGCCCCAGCACTGGTGGACACGGGGTCGGAGGGGAATCTGCTGGATAGCAGATGGGCAAAGGAGGTTGGGCTCCCTCTAGTGGCCTTACCGTCACCATTGTCGGTGCGGGCGCTAGATGGCACCCTTCTTCCACTGATCACACACCAGACACAGCCAGTGACATTGGTGGTGTCTGGGAATCACAGGGAGGAGATTGTGTTTTATGTAACACCTTCTACCTCCCGAGTAATTTTGGGTTTTCCATGGGTACTAAAACACAATCCCCGGATTGATTGGCCGTCTGGGGCTGTGGTTCAGTGGAGCGAAACCTGCCACCGGGAGTGTTTAGGATCCTCGGTTCAACCCGGTGTGACAGCTAAGGAGGAGGTTTTAGTCCCCCCCAATCTGGCGGCGGTGCCAGCCGAGTACCATGACCTTGCTGACGTCTTCAGCAAGGATCTGGCACTCACGCTGCCCCCGCACTGTCCGTACGATTGTGCCATTGATTTGATACCGGGCACTGAGTACCCGTCCAGCAGGCTGTACAACCTCTCACGTCCGGAACGCGAATCAATGGAGACCTACATCCGGGACTCGTTAGCTGCCGGGTTGATCCGGAACTCCACCTCCCCTATGGGTGCTGGCTTCTTTTTTGTGAGCAAGAAGGACGGCGGACTCCGTCCATGCATTGATTACAGAGGGCTGAACGAGATCACGGTTCGCAACCGATACCCGTTACCTCTGTTGGATTCAGTGTTCACGCCCCTGCATGGAGCCCAAATTTTCACGAAATTGGATCTTAGGAATGCTTATCACCTGGTTCGGATCCGGGAGGGAGACGAGTGGAAGACGGCATTTAACACCCCGTTAGGTCACTTTGAGTACCTGGTCATGCCGTTCGGCCTCACCAATGCGCCCGCGACGTTCCAAGCGTTGGTTAATGACGTCTTGCGGGACTTCCTGCATCGGTTTGTCTTCGTATATCTAGACGATATACTCATCTTTTCTCCGGATCCTGAGACCCATGTCAAGCATGTACGTCAGGTCCTACAGCGGTTGTTGGAGAACCGGCTGTTTGTGAAGGGCGAGAAGTGTGAGTTCCACCGCACTTCTTTGTCTTTCCTGGGGTTCATAATCTCCTCCACTCCGTCGCCCCTGATCCGGCCAAGGTTGCGGCGGTGAGAGATTGGCCCCAACCAACGAACCGTAGGAACTACAACAGTTCCTCGGTTTTGCAAATTTCTACCGGAGGTTCATCAAGGGCTACAGTCAGGTAGTTAGCCCCCTGACAGCCCTGACCTCCACAAAAGTCCCCTTCACCTGGTCGGATCGGTGCGAAGCCGCGTTTAGGGAGTTGAAATGCCGGTTCTCGACTGTACCAGTTCTGGTGCAGCCCGATCCCAAGCGGCAGTTCGTAGTTGAAGTGGACGCCTCTGACTCAGGGATAGGAGCTGTGCTATCCCAGAGCGGGGAGTCCAACAAGGTTCTCCATCCATGTGCCTACTTTTCCCGCAGGTTGACCCCAGCTGAACGGAACTATGACGTCGGCAATCGGGAACTTCTTGCGGTGAAGGAGGCTCTTGAGGAGTGGAGACACCTGTTGGAGGGAGCATCGGTACCATTTACGGTTTTCACGGACCATCGGAACCTGGGGTACATCCGGACCGCGAAGCGTCTGAACCCCAGGCAAGCCCGCTGGTCACTGTTCTTCGGGCGCTTTGACTTCCAGATTACGTACCGCCCCGGAGCCAAGAACCAACGGTCGGATGCACTGTCCCCGGTGCATGAAGAGGAAGCCAAGGCCGAGCTGTCAGACCCCCCGGAGACCATCATCCCCGAGTCCACTGTCGTGGCCACCCTCACCTGGGACGTGGAGAAGACCGTCCGGGAGGCCCTGACACAGAACCCGGACCCGGGGACCGGCCCGAAGAACAAGATGTACGTCCCACCAGAAGCCAGAGCTGCGGTTTTGGACTTCTGTCATGGGTCCAAACTCTCCTGTCATCCCGGAGTGCGCAGGACCGTGGCGGTAGTCCAGCAGCACTTCTGGTGGGCGTCTATGGAAGCCGACGTCCGGGACTACGTCCAGGCCTGCACCACCTGCGCCAGGGGCAAGGCGGACCACAAGAGGACCTCAGGACTCCTCTGACCCCTACCGGTGCCTCATCGCCCCTGGTCCCACATCGGCCTGGACTTTGTCATGGGCCTCCCGCCGTCCCAGGGCCACACCACCATCTTGACGATAGTGGACCGGTTCTCCAAGGCGGCCCACTTCGTGGCCCTCCCGAAGCTCCCTACGGCCCAGGAAACAGCAGACCTCCTGGTCCACCACGTCGTGCGTCTGCATGAGATACCAGCGGACATCGTCTCAGACCGTGGCCCTCAGTTCTCCTCTCAGGTCTGGAGGAGTTTTTGCAAGGAACTGGGGGCCGCCGTGAGTCTCTTGTCCGGGTTTCACCCCCAGACGAACAGACAGGCAGAGCTGGCCAACCAGGAGTTGGAGCAGGCCCTCCGTTGCGTTACCTCCGTGCACCCGACGGCCTGGAGCACCCATCTGGCCTGGATCGAGTACGCCCACAACAGCCAAGTGTCGTCTGCCACCGGCCTCTCCCCGTTTGAGGCGTGTTTGGGGTACCAGCCCCCATTGTTCCCGCTTGTGGAGGGTGAGGTCGGTGTGCCCTCGGTCCAGGCCCACCTCAGGAGGTGCCGCCGGGTGTGGCGGACCGCCCGTTCTGCCCTGTTGAAGGCCCGGACGAGGGCCAAGGCCCATGCAGACCGCCGGCGTTCCCCGGCCCCTGCATACCAGCCCGGGCAGGAGGTATGGTTGTCGACGAAGGACATCCCACTTCAAGTAGAATCACAGAAACTGAAAGACAGATATTCTGGCGGCCCACACAACAGACGATGGAGCACCTTAAATTGAATTAATCTGTGGCGTACACATAATGAAGAGGTGTGTACTCGAGAAAGGCCGTCCCTCCACACCTCCTGATAGCACCGTCCCCAAATCACTCTCCCATGCAGTTTTAGTTTTCTCCCAGGATATCTGATTTAAACCTCTTCTTTTTTTTTTTACTTAGATTTTATTGATTTTTTTTTTAAAACAACAGAACAATTAGTACAGGACATTCTTCAAAATGGTACAAACAAAGCAAACAGTACAAATGATACTTTCACATTAACAAAAATTCTGTTGTGTGGGCCGCTGAAGAGGAGGTACTGCTGGCCCACCACCACCAGATGGCGCCCTGCTTGGAGTGCGGGCTCCAAGCATGAGAGGGCGTCGGAGCCGCTGGATGTGACAGCTGTCATCTATCAACACCAGCTGTCACCCATCACCACCACTACAAAGACCGGACTGCAACTCCACCTCCTCGCCGAGAAATCAGCTACCATCCAGGTAACTTTCCCTGCTGACTCAAAACATTGAGTAATAATCTGTACTTCTTTGAAGCCGTTTTCCTGTGGTGTGTCCTTATCTGTGGGATTGGCATTTGGTGTGATCAGCGACGGCTTCGCTTCACACTCCAACCAGATAAGTGGTTAGACAGGAGCTGCACGAGTGTGTGATTGGAGGTGGAGGTGCTCCCTCCTAACTAAACACTGACTGTGGGATTACTGAGTGTGCGAACTCACACTCATCAGGACTGTCTCTGTTTTCTGCCCGCAGTACCGGGTCTGACTGCTGAAGACAGCGGCCACCTGGGCGCAGGGGCTTGGCGGCTCCGGTGTTCTTCAGCTCCGTTGGTGGTGAAGGCTGTGTGGGGATCCGGCTCTTCTCTCGCCAAGCGTCTTCTATCGTCGAGCCTGCACACACGTCACCTGGTGTATGATTGACAGTCCACCATATTGTATTGTCTGTACGTCGTTGTGCGATTCACACATTAAATTGTTACTTTTGGCTTATCCATTGTCCGTTCATTAACGCCCCCTGTTGTGGGTCCGTGTCACGACACTTTCACAACAGGAATTTCTCGGCCAGCGTCATGGATCCCGAGGGGCGTCAACCATCGATTGAACAGCCAATGGAAGAGCGAGGTGCACAGGCGCCAGCAGGTGGCGTGTTGGGTGAGCTGCAGCACATCTTAACCGCCTTTACCGCTCAGTTGGACTTAGTTACCGAGCAGAGCAGTGTTCTCAATCATAGGATGGAGGCTCTCACCGCCCAGGTGGAAGCGCGTGCTCAGGGCGCTGCTGCAGCACCTCCTCCTGCTAACCGTGTGCCAGAAACAGACATTCCGCTGGTCGTTCAACGAACCCCCCCACCTTCCCCTGAAGCATACATAAGCCCTCCGGAGCCGTACGGAGGCTGTGTGGAGACGTGCGCGGACTTCTTGATGCAGTGCTCGCTCGTCTTTTCACAGCATCCCGTCATGTACGCAGCAGACGCCAGCCGGGTGGCTTATGTGATCAATTTACTTCGAGGAGAGGCACGCGCCTGGGCTACGGCGCTTTGGGAGCAGAATTCACGGCTCCTAACGGTTTATACTGAGTTTGTGAGGGAGTTCCGACAGGTGTTCGACCACCCTCATAGAGGCGAGACCGCTTCAAGTGTGCTGCTGTCGATACGGCAGGGGCGTCGGCGCGCAGCGAAGTATGCAGTCGACTTCCGCATCGCGGCAGCACGAGCCGGCTGGAATGCTGTTGCGCTCCGCGCCGCCTTTGTAAACGCACTGTCTCTGGTCCTTAAGGAGCACCTGGTGGCGAAGGACGAGCCGCGGGATTTAGATGGGCTTATCGACCTGGTTATACGGTTAGACAACCGATTAACCGAACACTGACGGGAGCGAGACGAGGGGCGTGGCCAGGCACAAGCCGTCCCGCTTCCTCCCGGGTCCGAAAGGAAGCCGACTTCCCCACGCTCCACTGCCAGGGCTCTCCACGTGACAACAGCTTCCCCTGCTGACGTTGCTATGGAAACGAGCAGGGCCAAAAAACGATCAGATCAGAGACAAAGGAGGCTGATCCGTGGAGAGTGTTTTCTCTGCAGCTCTACCGAGCACACACAGAGAGAATGCCCCAAATGGTCAAAACAGCAGCACTCGTCCTTAGAGACTGGGCTAAGGGTGGGTCACAACACCCACGTGGGGAAATCCCGACGATCTGCACGAATCCCAGTCACGATCCTGAGTGGGGATCTAACCCTTCATGCCCCAGCACTGGTGGACACGGGGTCGGAGGGGAATCTGCTGGATAGCAGATGGGCAAAGGAGGTTGGGCTCCCTCTAGTGGCCTTACCGTCACCATTGTCGGTGCGGGCGCTAGATGGCACCCTTCTTCCACTGATCACACACCAGACACAGCCAGTGACATTGGTGGTGTCTGGGAATCACAGGGAGGAGATTGTGTTTTATGTAACACCTTCTACCTCCCGAGTAATTTTGGGTTTTCCATGGGTACTAAAACACAATCCCCGGATTGATTGGCCGTCTGGGGCTGTGGTTCAGTGGAGCGAAACCTGCCACCGGGAGTGTTTAGGATCCTCGGTTCAACCCGGTGTGACAGCTAAGGAGGAGGTTTTAGTCCCCCCCAATCTGGCGGCGGTGCCAGCCGAGTACCATGACCTTGCTGACGTCTTCAGCAAGGATCTGGCACTCACGCTGCCCCCGCACTGTCCGTACGATTGTGCCATTGATTTGATACCGGGCACTGAATACCCGTCCAGCAAGCTGTACAACCTCTCACGTCCGGAACGCGAATCAATGGAGACCTACATCCGGGACTCGTTAGCTGCCGGGTTGATCCGGAACTCCACCTCCCCTATGGGTGCTGGTTTCTTTTTTGTGAGCAAGAAGGACGGCGGACTCCGTCCATGCATTGATTACAGAGGGCTGAACGAGATCACGGTTCGCAACCGATACCCGTTACCTCTGTTGGATTCAGTGTTCACGCCCCTGCATGGAGCCCAAATTTTCACGAAATTGGATCTTAGGAATGCTTATCACCTGGTTCGGATCCGGGAGGGAGACGAGTGGAAGACGGCATTTAACACCCCGTTAGGTCACTTTGAGTACCTGGTCATGCCGTTCGGCCTCACCAATGCGCCCGCGACGTTCCAAGCGTTGGTTAATGACGTCTTGCGGGACTTCCTGCATCGGTTTGTCTTCGTATATCTAGACGATATACTCATCTTTTCTCCGGATCCTGAGACCCATGTCAAGCATGTACGTCAGGTCCTACAGCGGTTGTTGGAGAACCGGCTGTTTGTGAAGGGCGAGAAGTGTGAGTTCCACCGCACTTCTTTGTCTTTCCTGGGGTTCATAATCTCCTCCAACTCCGTCGCCCCTGATCCGGCCAAGGTTGCGGCGGTGAGAGATTGGCCCCAACCAACGAACCGTAGGAAACTACAACAGTTCCTCGGTTTTGCAAATTTCTACCGGAGGTTCATCAAGGGCTACATTCAGGTAGTTAGCCCCCTGACAGCCCTGACCTCCACAAAAGTCCCCTTCACCTGGTCGGATCGGTGCGAAGCCGCGTTTAGGGAGTTGAAATGCCGGTTCTCGACTGCACCAGTTCTGGTGCAGCCCGATCCCAAGCGGCAGTTCGTAGTTGAAGTGGACGCCTCTGACTCAGGGATAGGAGCTGTGCTATCCCAGAGCGGGGAGTCCAACAAGGTTCTCCATCCATGTGCCTACTTTTCCCGCAGGTTGACCCCAGCTGAACGGAACTATGACGTCGGCAATCGGGAACTTCTTGCGGTGAAGGAGGCTCTTGAGGAGTGGAGACACCTGTTGGAGGGAGCATCGGTACCATTTACGGTTTTCACGGACCATCGGAACCTGGGGTACATCCGGACCGCGAAGCGTCTGAACCCCAGGCAAGCCCGCTGGTCACTGTTCTTCGGGCGCTTTGACTTCCAGATTACGTACCGCCCCGGAGCCAAGAACCAACGGTCGGATGCACTGTCCCCGGTGCATGAAGAGGAAGCCAAGGCTGAGCTGTCAGACCCCCCGGAGACCATCATCCCCGAGTCCAATGTCGTGGCCACCCTCACCTGGGACGTGGAGAAGACCGTCCGGGAGGCCCTGACACAGAACCCGGACCCGGGGACCGGCCCGAAGAACAAGATGTACGTCCCACCAGAAGCCAGAGCTGCGGTTTTGGACTTCTGTCATGGGTCCAAACTCTCCTGTCATCCCGGAGTGCGCAGGACCGTGGCGGTAGTCCAGCAGCACTTCTGGTGGGCGTCTATGGAAGCCGACGTCCGGGACTACGTCCAGGCCTGCACCACCTGCGCCAGGGGCAAGGCGGACCACAAGAGGACCTCAGGACTCCTCTGACCCCTACCGGTGCCTCATCGCCCCTGGTCCCACATCGGCCTGGACTTTGTCATGGGCCTCCCGCCGTCCCAGGGCCACACCACCATCTTGACGATAGTGGACCGGTTCTCCAAGGCGGCCCACTTCGTGGCCCTCCCGAAGCTCCCTACGGCCCAGGAAACAGCAGACCTCCTGGTCCACCACGTCGTGCGTCTGCATGAGATACCAGCGGACATCGTCTCAGACCATGGCCCTCAGTTCTCCTCTCAGGTCTGGAGGAGTTTTTGCAAGGAACTGGGGGCCGCCGTGAGTCTCTTGTCCGGGTTTCACCCCCAGACGAACAGACAGGCAGAGCTGGCCAACCAGGAGTTGGAGCAGGCCCTCCGTTGCGTTACCTCCGTGCACCCGACGGCCTGGAGCACCCATCTGGCCTGGATCGAGTACGCCCACAACAGCCAAGTGTCGTCTGCCACCGGCCTCTCCCCGTTTGAGGCGTGTTTGGGGTACCAGCCCCCATTGTTCCCGCTTGTGGAGGGTGAGGTCGGTGTGCCCTCGGTCCAGGCCCACCTCAGGAGGTGCCGCCGGGTGTGGCGGACCGCCCGTTCTGCCCTGTTGAAGGCCCGGACGAGGGCCAAGGCCCATGCAGACCGCCGGCGTTCCCCGGCCCCTGCATACCAGCCCGGGCAGGAGGTATGGTTGTCGACGAAGGACATCCCACTTCAAGTAGAATCACAGAAACTGAAAGACAGATATATCGGACCCTTTCCCATCACCAAAGTCCTCAGCCCGGCCGCAGTGAAGCTACGGCTGCCAGCTTCACTGCGGATCCATCCTGTTTTTCACGTTTCTCGTATCAAACCATACCACACCTCACCGCTCTGCACCCCTGGACCTGCACCACCTCCTGCCTGGATCATCGAAGGGGAGCCGGCGTGGACCGTGCGTCAGCTTCTGGACGTCCGTCGCAAGGGTCGGGGCTTCCAGTATCTGGTGGACTGGGAGGGGTATGGTCCCGAGGAACGCTCCTGGGTGAAAAGGAGCTTCATCCTGGACCCGGCCCTCCTGGCTGACTTCTACGCCCGGCACCCGGATAAACCTGAGGGGGGGTCCTGTTGTGTGGGCCGCTGAAGAGGGGGTACTGCTGGCCCACCACCACCAGATGGCGCCCTGCTTGGAGTGCGGGCTCCAAGCACGAGAGGGCGTCGGAGCCGCTGGAGGTGACAGCTGTCATCTATCAACACCAGCTGTCACCCATCACCACCACTACAAAGACCGGACTGCAACTCCACCTCCTCGCCGAGAAATCAGCTACCATCCAGGTAACTTTCCCTGCTGACTCAAAACATTGAGTAATAATCTGTACTTCTTTGAAGCCGTTTTCCTGTGGTGTGTCCTTATCTGTGGGATTGGCATTTGGTGTGATCAGCGACGGCTTCGCTTCACACTCCAACCAGATAAGTGGTTAGACAGGAGCTGCACGAGTGTGTGATTGGAGGTGGAGGTGCTCCCTCCTAACTAAACACTGACTGTGGGATTACTGAGTGTGCGAACTCACACTCATCAGGACTGTCTCTGTTTTCTGCCAGCAGTACCGGGTCTGACTGCTGAAGACAGCGGCCACCTGGGGCGCAGGGCTTGGCGGCTCCGGTGTTCTTCAGCTCCGTTGGTGGTGAAGGCTGTGTGGGGATCCGGCTCTTCTCTCGCCAGGCGTCTTCTATCGTCGAGCCTGCCCACACGTCACCTGGTGTATGATTGACAGTCCACCATATTGTTATTGTCTGTACGTCGTTGTGCGATTCACAACATTAAATTGTTACTTTTGGCTTATCCATTGTCCGTTCATTAACGCCCCCTGTTGTGGGTCCATGTCACGACACTTTCACAACAAATTCCACTGGTTGCCATTGAATATTTGTAACTGCAGTCTTTTTTTTAGCTTTATTTTTAATCCAAATTTCCTAATCTTACAATGAAGAACAGAGCATAGAAAATATACCACGTATAGAACTTAGAACAGGTGGGTCACTGGGGGGTGTGTGGTGCATTTCAAAAAAAAAAAAACAACATAGGCAGTAGATTTGAATAGCAACGGGTTACAATAAACCTTGATAAAATGCGAAGTATGAAGGAGTTGGGGCATTTGCTCGGTCCCACCCACCTTGAGTACATGAACCACCTAAGTTGGTCCATCTAGTACGGACTAATGGGGAGAGTGTCCCCTGGGGCTGTTATATTATCATGGACTACTCAACTCAATTTGAGGAAATTGACCGGTGCGAATGTACAGTATGATTTACCGGGGGGGCATTATTTTATGCTTCTGTCGCCTTTGCATATGTTAACCATTTTGACCAATATTTTTGGGCCTTGTTACTATTAAGTCTTAGGGAAAAGGTAAGCATTTCCATTTCACAAATTTCTTCTACGGTGGCTGACCATTCGGCCATCGTCGGTGGGTCCCCAGTAAGCCATTTCCTTGTTATTGATTTTTTTTCCCTGCTATCAGTAATATTTTCAAAAGGTACTTATCCCGATGGTTAATTTTGTTTGGTAGACTGCATAAAAATATAGTTTGAAAATTATGTTGAATTTCCAGGCCAATAATTAATCTTATCTCTTTGACAACCTTTAACCAATAGGAGTGAATCAATGGGCAACCCCAGAAAATATGAAAATGGTCAGCCATCACATTATTACAATGTCTCCAACAATGCCCAGATTCAGCCCTGCCTGTCTGAAGATATGTCCTTTTGGGAGTTATAAAGAACCTAACAATATTCTTCCACGCAAATTCCCTCCATTGCCCTGAGCTTGTGGTGGTGGAATTAATTTGGCATATGTTTTGGCCAATCTCCAACCTTCCTTTTCTCTCAAAGATTCTTGAGAGGGTAGTTGTAAAACAGCTAACTGATCACCTGCAGAGGAATGGTCTATTTGAAGAGTTTCAGTCAGGTTTTAGAATTCATCATAGTACAGAAACAGCATTAGTGAAGGTTACAAATGATCTTCTTATGGCTTCGGACAGTGGACTTATCTCTGTGCTTGTTCTGTTGGACCTCAGTGCTGCTTTTGATACTGTTGACCATAAAATTTTATTACAGAGATTAGAGCATGTCATAGGTATTAAAGGCATTGCGCTGCGGTGGTTTGAATCATATTTGTCTAATAGATTACAGTTTGTTCATGTAAATGGGGAATCTTCTTCACAGACTAAAGTTAATTATGGAGTTCCACAAGGTTCTGTGCTAGGACCAATTTTATTCACTTTATACATGCTTCCCTTGGGCAGTATTATTAGACGGTATTGCTTAAATTTTCATTGTTACGCAGATGATACCCAGCTTTATCTATCCATGAAGCCAGAGGATACGCACCAATTAGCTAAACTGCAGGATTGTCTTACAGACATAAAGACATGGATGACCTCTAATTTCCTGCTTTTAAACTCAGATAAAACTGAAGTTATTGTACTTGGCCCCACAAATCTTAGAAGCATGGTGTCTAACCAGATCGTTACTCTGGATGGCATTTCCCTGATCTCTAGTAATACTGTGAGAAATCTTGGAGTTATTTTTGATCAGGATATGTCATTCAAAGCGCATATTAAACAAATATGTAGGACTGCCTTTTTGCATTTACGCAATATCTCTAAAATCAGAAAGGTCTTGTCTCAGAGTGATGCTGAAAAACTAATTCATGCATTTATTTCCTCTAGGCTGGACTATTGTAATTCATTATTATCAGGTTGTCCTAAAAGTTCCCTAAAAAGCCTTCAGTTGGTTCAGAATGCTGCAGCTAGAGTACTGACGGGGACTAGCAGGAGAGAGCATATCTCACCCGTGTTGGCCTCCCTTCATTGGCTTCCTGTTAATGCTAGAATAGAATTTAAAATTCTTCTTCTTACTTAGTATTCTCAGTATTGTTTCTGCTTCCTTTTCCCATGTATTTTTAATGTATAGTGTTGATGTTTTTTTGTAGGCCTCTAAGCACGCATATATTCTAGATAGCCTCTTCGTATAGGATTTGCCTTTGTAGGCATCAATAAAGATGTTAACAATATCTTGATAGTTGTTTTCTAATGTTTTAACATTTTTATTAAAATGATGTCTGAGCTGCAAATATCTGAAAAAGTCTCGCTTGTCGAGATCAAATTTTTCCTGCAGTTGCTGGAAACTTTCAAGGTCAGATCCAGAAGAGATTACACCGTATGAAGTAATGCCTTTTTTGGTCCATTCTTTAAATCTAAAGTCAAGCTGTGCTGGTCTAAAATCCATATCGTGTTCAATCCATTTTAGTAATCGTGTTCCTCTCTCAAAAAGGGGATTACGGAGCTCTCTGAGCCAGATGCTGAGGGGGGCTCGAGTGTAAGTGCATAACTTTTCTGAATGTTTAGTGATAAGGTGTTTTTCACCCAACAGAGCTTGAAGGGGAATGTCAAATTGACTCAATTCTAGCTCCTTCCATTTTGCATCATACCCGTCTTCACACCAGTACACCGCATACTGCAATTGTGTTGCTCTATAATAATTTCTCAAGCATGGGAGTGACAATCCTCCTTTAATTCTTGGTAGTTGTAAAGTTTTATAGCGTACCCTCGGTTTTTTGTTCCGCCATATAAACCTAGAGATGGTTCGGTCCCACTCGTTGAACTGTTTACTAGGGATTTCCAATGTTAAGGATTGGAAAAGGAATAACGTTTGGGGTAAGACAATCATCCCTATAATTTATATTCGGTTATATAAGTCAAGTGTTAAGGGGGCCCATCTGTCCAAATCATTTTTCATTTTGTTAGTCATAGTGCCATAATTTGCTTCATATATTTTGTTTAGATTTATAGTGATATTAATGCCTAAATATTTCATGATTTTTGTTTTCCATTTAAATTTGTACAGTTTACTTATATCCTCTCTGGGTGCGTAATTGAAGCATAATGTCTGAGTTTTTTCTATGTTTAATTTATAACACGAGTAGAGCCCTAATTGATAGAAACTGGACATAAGATTAGGTAGACTGGCATCGGGGTCAGATAAGGTCACCAAGACATCATCGGCATATAGACATATTTTGTATTCTCTTCCCTTAAATACAATTCCCTTAATTCCTGGATCCTCCCTAATTTTTTGGGCAAGTGGCTCTATGAAAAGTGCAAAGAGAATGGGACTCAGTGGGCATCCTTGCCAGCATCCTCGTTCCAGGGGAATTGCTCCTGAGAGGCCGCCATTTATTTTAAATCCGGGCGACTGGCAAGTTATATATTGCTTCCAGACAATTTATAATTGTATTGTTAAAGCCAAAACGTTGGTAGGACCAAATATAAATATTCCCAACGTACAGTATCAAAGGCTTTTTTCAGCATCGAAACTAATTGCTAAAGATTTCATATTACTCTTACTCATAATGTCGGTAAGGTGTAGTGCTCGCCTTACATTATCCTGTGTACGTCTGCTTTTAATAAATCCTGTCTGGTCCGTATCAGTCAGTTCAGGGATAATATTTTCTAGTCTGCTAACAATTATTGAAGTAAAAATGTTATAGTCTGTGTTTAAAACAGAGATGGGTCGATATGAACTGCATTCCGTTTAGTTTTTTCCTGGTTTTGGTATGACATATATTATTGCTTGTTTCCAGGATGGTGGTGTCTCGCCTCCTTTAAGCACATGGTTAAGACAGTTTAGCAGTAAAGGTGTTATGGACTTCCTAAAAGTCTTATAACATTCAGCGGGTAGTCCATCTCCACCTGGTGCCTTGCTTGCTTTCAGTTCTGAGATGGCTTTATCAAACTCCGCTTGTGTTATATCAGCAGTTATCTGTTTTTGTTCTACGCCAATTGAGGGAAGGTCCAGAGAATCTAAAAACTGCTTTACTAACGGGAGTTCGGTTAGTTCAGGTTGACTATATAAATTTCTATAGTATATTTCAAATGATTTATGTAATTCATCTGGGTTTTTAATTTTAAAGATGGATCTGTCCAGTTGTTGTTTTTTAAGTCGCCAGGCCAGTATTTTTTTTGCTCAAGGTCCATTTTCATAATAAGTTTGTTTACTATATTTGAGTTTAAGTTCCACCTTGTGGTTGAGTTTCCTATTTAATTCTGCTTTTATGGTTGCAATTTGCTGTAGTAGATTAGGGTCTTTGGTCTCTATATGCTTTTGCTCTAATGTGTTTAGCTGTTTTGTCAAGTGATCAAGTTGCTCAGATTTTTCCTTTTTCTTGATGCCCACATAATGATTTTTCCTCGCAGGACAGCTTTTGCAGCGTCCCAAAGGATGCTTGGGGACATTTCCGTGCTGTTGTTAAATTTATTTTTTTATTATCATTTAACAGGGATGTGTTGAATCTCCATATCGATGTCTTAGGTTGGACATCTAAATATAGTTTCAAGTATACTCCAGAGTGGTCTGACACATCCCTGATGCCAGTTTTACAATCTAAGACTCTGTGCCTGTCTGTTCTGAATAAAAAAAAAAAATCAATTCGTGAGTAGACGGCATGGGGGTGAGAGAAAAAGGTGAACTCCCTAGCCATTGGGTGACATTCCCTCCACACATCACATAGGCCAGTCCTTTTAATCATTTTTTTAATATACATTGATTCAAGAGTTAATTTTTTTTAAAGGGTTTGAGGAGTCAAGGGAGGGATGTAGTTGTGCATTCCAGTCCCCTCCACATATCAAGATACCTGAGGTTTCTGCCACTATGAGATCGAATATTCTATCAATTAATATTTTTCGTGTCCTGGGGGTCTGTATACATTAAGTAAAGTTACTTCATTTGAGTCTATCGTTCCCTTCACCAGAACAAACTGCCCTTCTTTGTCCGTGATCTGTTTGGATAACTGGAAGTCTACTTTATCTGCAATTAATATTGCAACGCCCCTTGTATGCCTATTTGTATGGGAAGAATAAAATGTCTTTTTAAACCCCATTTTTTAAAATTTCTCATGGTCCTTCTTTGTTAGATGAGTTTCTTGCCAGAAAATGATGTGTTGCTGTTCCCTCTTCATCTTAGCTATGAGTTTTCCTCTTTTGATTGGATTCTGTAACCCGTGAACATTAAGAGTTATAATCTTATATTGCCGTTGAAGTTGTTACCTCTAACTTACACATCCAGGGTGACCCTAACATTTGAACATGGATAGAACTCAAAAACAAGAAACTTATGACTTGTGAACAAACAGAAAAAAATAATAAAGATTCAAGTTCCAAAACAAAGTGACTCAATATAGAGTCTTGGTTGAAGAGAAAAGTCCCCAGATGATGGGGGGTCTCTCCAGTGCAAGCTGACATAACTCAGTAATGAGTATTCGCTCAGTGCACAATCAGAGCCTCTAAACCGGCTCCCAAGACGGTCGGGTATCGTAAACTATTTATAGCAGTCAGCAACGTATATTGTATTAACATTGGGGGGGAGGGGGGGCTAAATGAGAAATGGTTATCATGTCTGACAGTGTCTTTTCACGAGTATAGATCTACGCTGGATCAGATCGGTGTTTTGCAGATGTGAAATCTGGCGCCATCTGGTGGTCCGTGACTCGTACGGGATGTTGCCTCAGCAGAGTTCTGGTTCTGGGTACAATGCGATCGCTCCTCGTTAGGTTTGGACAACAAAACGCCATCAGGGCACAACAGAGGTTCATCACAGACGTCACTCCTCCTTTAGACAGTCCTCACAGCCTGAGAGAAAGTGTGATCGTGATCGGTCGTGAGCTCACTGAATCGGCGCTCACTTTGCCATTGTTTACTGCTGGCACTGCAGTGCATTCTGGGAAGTGTAGGCACCCGCCAGAGGCATCATGGGAATCGCTGAAACACCAAATGATCGTAAATCTTACTGCAGAGATGTTAAATATGTATATAAGTGGTGTTTATCTCGGGGACGAGGCCGTGTCCCCAGCATCATAACGAAATCCGCTGAGTTTTTTCCGTGCTCTCTCTCCACGAGCACCCGGGTTCTGTCGTTTGGCCCCCACCTTCTCCCAGGACAGTTTATCCAGTCTCTCCATCGGCGCTGTTGTGTGGGGGGTCGTCATTAGTGTTATGGTCAGATGTGAGGCCCCTCTTCCTGAGATCCAATAAGGCATCAGCTGCGCTGTTATATGTGACTGTGCCACCGTCGAAAAACACACGGAGCTTAGCTGGCGGCGGGGTTTGAAAGCGGAGCCCTTTTTCTTTCAGCAGTTGTTGTGTGGGCCGCCAGAAGAGGAGGTACTGCTGGCCCACCACCAGTGGGCGCCCTGCCTGAAGTGTGGGCTTCAGGCATGAGAGGGCGCTGCCGCCACGGACACAGCCGGGGGTGACAGCTGTCACTCATTATCTCTTGACAGCTGTCACCCCATCTACTGTACATCATCTCACTCCATAAAGACCAGACGTCATCTCCACCTCGTTGCCGAGATATCGTACTTCTTTGGAGGTAATAGACTCAGCCGTTTGTGTTTTGCAATATATCTGTATATTGTGAGTGTTTGCAGGAGTACCGGTTCCTCTTTCTGTGGAAGCTGAGTGAGTGCAGGACGGCACTCTTTTCCCCTGAGGAATCACTGCGGTACTCTACAGAATATTGAGTGAGAGGTGGAGGTGGCATTCCCACCGTTGTTGTTACGGGGTGTACACACACCCACACTTGACTGTCTTTGTTCTTCACCAGCAGTACCAGATCCGACAGTCGGGGACGGTGATCACCTGGGAATTCGGGACTTGGCGGCTCCAGTATTCACCAGGTTCAGTGGCGGCGGAAATCGTGTGGTTCCGGCTCTTCTCAGGACAGACGTCTTCTATCCTCGAGCCTGCCCACACGTCACCTTTGTGGATTGACTGTAATCATATTCTGAGATTGTCTGTATGTTCGTTGTGCACCTTCACAACATTAAATTGTTATTTTTTGGCTCATCTATTGACTGTTCATTTGCGCCCCCTGTTGTGGGTCCGTGTCTCTACACTTTCACAACAGCAGTGTTCTGATTGGAGCGTAAGCTCTCCTCTTCTTTTGAGTCTCCGCCGGGTAGTCCTGGTCAAAGTATATGCGCTGCTGATTGAAGCAAATCTCTCCTTTTTTCCAAGCAGAGCGAAGCACCAAATCCTTGGTTTTGTATGCTAAAAAGTGGATCACCACGGAGGGGGGCTAGCATTCTGCGGTGGTTTAGGACCCAGAGCACGGTGGCAGCGTTGTATAGCTAGGTCAGTATCCTGGAGTGACAATTCAGCCTTAATGAAACTTTCAATAAATCCCAGCAAGTTGTCTCCCTCTGTGTCTTCGGGAATCCCGTATACACGGATATTATTTCTTATCGAGTACGCTTCTAAGTCAGTCAACTTGGCCTGAATCTTATCTTGGTTGCTTGTAGTTTGAGACAGCACCTCTCTCGCCACCGCGGTCCACTCCTCCATTTCTGCTATGCGTTGTAGCGACTCCTCCGCCCTGTCCTTGGTCTCTTTCATGTCAGCCATGATTTCGTTTAGCTTTCCATTAACCTCCTCCCTAAAATTATTTAAGTCTCTCTTCATGTCACAGGAGAGGTTATCATGAAAGCAGCTTAGTTCTTCTTTCACATCTGAACGGATAGCTAAAATCTCTTTGTGGATAGCTCCGATGCTAACTTGCAGCCCCTCCATAGCCATGTGTTGGTCAAATGCCTCCTCGTCGGTCTTTTCTTTCGAGTCCTTTTCGCCAGTTTCCTGTATCTGGCTCGGTTTACGGTTACTTTTTGTTGTCTTTCCCTTTTTCCTCATAAGTATATGGATTCCAGAAGGTTAATACAGCTCTAGCGTAGGGAAGTTAGCCGACCGTGTTGGGAGCACTTGTTCAGCACGTCTGCTCACCTCAGCGCCATACCGGAAGTCCCCCTGATTTAAATCTCTTATCAAAGTGTATATCGCCGAAACCCGTTTTTTCTGAAAGGGCTCGAGCTCCAAGATGCTGTCTAATTGGCTTTTAGGTGGCAGGTAAGGAAACGAGGGGAACACTTTCTTAGCAAAACTGCGTACTTGGATATATCTAAAGAAATGAGTGTTGCATAAATTGTGGTCTTTCCTGAGTGTCTCAAATGAGGAGAATGTGTCATTTGTAAACAAGTCACTGAAAAATGTCAATCCCTTTCCATGCCAATTTTGAAATGTACTATCCAACACAGACGTGGGGAAGAAGGGATTGTTTGATAATGTAAAAAACCAACTGGCCTGTTTTAATCCAAAATGTCTCCTGAACTGGAGCCCAACCACTGGATTTCTTATTTCTATTTTATGACTATATGGCAGCGGGGAGGTGAGTATTGCTAGTGGGTAACTTAATAATTCCATTTCTGCCCATTATATGCCCTGTTTATTTTTATATGTAAATACCCAATGTAAAAGTTTTACAATGTTTGCCACCCAGTAATAGAGAATAAAGCTTGGCAGTTGGACACCCCCTGATTCTTTAGGCACCTCCAAATATATTTTCTTCATTCTGGGGTTAGAATTATTCCAAATAAATGACGCAATTAGCCTATGTAGCTGCTGAAATGTTATCTTTGGTATAAATACTGGAATCATCTGAAAGAGATAGAGAAATCGGGGTAGCACTGTCATCTTCACAATGTTTATTCGGTCCACTAAAGAAATTGGCAGTGCTGACCACCTTCTAAAATCTTGAGTCGTGCTGTCTAGTAATGTCTTAAAATTATTATTGTACTGACCTCGTATCGAGCGAGTAATTTTGACTCCTAGATACGTAAACTCATTTTGTTCCAGTTTGAATGGGAAAATAGAATAGTTATCTATATCATTAATGGGGAAAAGCAAGCTCTTTGAATAATTTAATTTATAACCTGACAGACCAAGTCCATTCAGAATATGTAGTAATTTCAGTATAGAGTCTGCTGGGTGAGATATATAAGTATGTATGTATATACTGTATATACAATGAGGAAAATAAGTATTTGAACACCCTGTGATTTTGCAAGTTCTCCCACTTAGAAATCATGGAGGGGTCTGAAATTTTCATCTTAGGTGCATGTCCACTGTGAGAGACATAATCTAAAAAAAAAAAAAAAAAATCTGGAAATCACAATGTATGATTTTTTAAAATAATTTATTTGTATGTTACTGCTGCAAATAAGTATTTGAACACCTGTGAAAATCAATGTTAATATTTGGTACAGTAGCCTTTGTTTGCAGTTCCAGAGGTCAAACATTTCCTGTAGTTTTTCACCAGGTTTTCACACACTGCACCAGGGATTTTGGTCCACTCCTCCATACAGATCTTCTCTAGATCTTTCAGGTTTGGAGTTTCAGCTCCCTCCAAAGATTTTCTATTGAGTTCAGGTCTGGAGACTGTCCAGGCCACTCCAGGACCTTGAAGTGCTTCTTACGGAGCCCCTCCTTAGTTGCCCTGGCTGTGTGTTTGGGGTCATTGTCATGCTGGAAGACCCAGCCATGACCCATCTTCAATGCTCTTACTGAGGGGAATCTCGCAATACATGACCCCATCCATCCTCCCTTCAATACGGTGCAGTGGTCCTGTCCCCTTTGCAGAAGAGCACCCCCAGAGTATGATGTTTCCACCCCCATGCTTCACGGTTGGGATGGTTTTCTTGGGGTTGTTCTCATCCTCTAAACATGGTAAGTGGAGTTGATTCCAAAAAGCTCTATTCTGGTCTCATCTGACCACATGACCTTCTCCCATGCCTCCTCTGGATCATCCAGATGGTCACTGGTGAACTTCAAACGGGCCTGGACATGTGCTGGCTTGAGCAGGGGGACCTTGCTGCCCTGCAGGATTTTAAACCATGACAGCATCATGTGTTACTAATGTAATTGTGACTGTGGTCCTGGCTCTCTTCAGGTCATTGACCAGGTCCTCCTGTGTAGTTCTGAGCTTTCTCAGAATCATCCTTACCCCACAAAGATCTTGCATGGAATCCCAGACCGAGGGAGATGACAGTCATCTTGTATTTCTTCCACTTTCTAATAAATAACAGTTGTTGTCTTCTACCAAGCTGCTTGCCTGTTGTCCTGTAGTCCATCCCAGCCTTGTGCAGGTCTACAGTTTTGTCTCTGGTGTCCTTAGACAGCTCTTTGGTCTCGGTTATGGTGGACAGGTTGGAGTGTGATTAATCGAGTGTAATTGAGAATAAGAGGGCTTTTTAAAGAAAAATTAACAGGTCTGTGTGAGCCAGAATTCTTGCTGGTCCGTAGGTGTTCAAATACTTATTTGCAGCAGTAACATACAAATAAATTATTAAAAAAATCATACATTGTGATTTCCGGACTTTTTTTTGGTTATGTCTCTCACAGTGGACATGCACCTAAGATGAAAATTTCAGACCCCTCCATGATTTCTAAGTGGGAGAACTTGCAAAACCGCAGGGTGTTCAAATAATTATTTTCCTCACTGTATGTGTGTGTGTGTGTATATATATATATATATATATATATATATATATATATATATATATATATATATCAAAAGGTCGTCGGCGTAAAGCAGCACCTTATGGGATTTGCCTCCCCAAGTGATTCCTTTAATATTGTCCTCTGCTGTCAGAGCTCTTGCGAGCGACTCAGTCGCCAGGTCAAAGAGATAAGGAGAGAGACTACAGCCTTGCCTATAGAGTTGGAAATAATGAGAAACTGTAGTGTTTGTCCGTACTGCAGCTGTTGGGGAGCTATATAGAATTTTGATCCAGATGAAGGATCAAGACAACAAAAAGATATTGCCATTTGACACGGTCAGATGCCAGCATCTAAGGATATCACAACCTCTGACTGTTCTGAGTGGGGTGTATACAATATGTTAATTAGACGTTGCATATTATAGAAGGACTGTCTGCCCGGTATAAAACCAGTTTGTTCAGGGTTAATAATATTAGGAAGGACAGTTTCAATGCGCGTAGCTAGGATCTTTGTCAGGATTTTATAATCACAATTCATTAGGCTTACCAGGCAATATGAGGTGCATAAGGTGGAGTCTTTGTCCTTTTTTAATAAAACTGAAATAGTTGCCTGTGTCATAGTCTGCGACAATCTCTGTTGATCAAATATCTCTTGATATAATGATTTAAGTATTGGTGCCAATTTCAATGTAAACTCTTCATCTACTTCAATAGGGACACCATCCGGGCCGGGTGCTTTGTTACTCTGCATGGATTTTATCGCCTGTATTACCTCCACTGTTGATATTTCTCTGTCCATATGCACTTGGTCCTCTGGTGCTATTTCTGGAACAGCCAAGCTGTCCAGAAAGTTGTTGAATTGAGACGGATCTCTGTTTGATTCTGAGCTGTAAAGATTGGAATAAAATTGTTTCAACTGACTATTGATGTCATCAGGGTTGGTGGATTTTACCCCTGTTGACATGCTTATTTTGGGGATAGTAAATGCTATCCCCAAAATAAGCATGGAAAGCCTCCCAGATGGTGGTTAGTTCATCACACCTCCGTAGTGATATTATTTTCCAAAAACATGGAAAGGGATTGATATTTTTCTTGTTTACAAATGACACATTCTCCTCATTTGAGACACTCAGGAAAGACCACAATTTATGCAACACTCTTGGCTTTGGATTGTCTGATTTGATGGGCTAACAGTTTTCTCTCCATGTTCATAGAATGTTTGTTTTGATTTGAAAAATGACTTCTGTTTATTTAATAGATAGGTTATCAAATTCTGTTTTTAATAATAATTTCTTCTTATAGAGCTCCTTTGTTGGAAAGTTAGCGTATAAATGATCTGTTTCAGCTATACTATGTGACAGGTCTGTTAATCATTGTTTAAGTTTCTTCCCCTGGTATGCTGAGTATGAGATGATCCGGCCTCTAAGGTACGCTATAAGAGTCTTCCAGACGGTGGTTAGTTGCACCTCCCGAGTGATATTAATTTCCAAAAACTTATCTATTCGTTGTGAAAGGAATTTTTTTAATGAGTCTTTGGTTAGCAACAGGGGGTCAAACCGCCAGGTGCGTCAGGGTCTTGGGCATCTGTGAAAGCTTATGTCTAGCTGTACCGGGCCGTGATCAGGTATGACAATCCTTCTGCCGAGAAGACAAAAGTCTGTCCTTGTGTATGAATGATGTACTGGGGAAAAAAACAAATTTTGCTTCATCGTTGGGTTTTCTTTTCTCCAGGCATCAAAAAGTGCAAAGGATTCAGCAAAAAAGACTTAATAACAGCGCCTGCCTTTGAAATCTTACTATTGGGCCTTGGGTTTCCAGATAAGGGTCCAACACACAATTAAAATCTCCCCACAATATCAACTGGTGATCATTCAGATATGGGATGGCTGCTATAAAATTGGAAAAGAAAAGAGGATTGTCCCAGTTTGGACCATATACATTTGCTAGTACCAGTTGAGTGCGTACAGATCCCCTGTCACTATCACGTCTTCCCGTCGAGTCAGAGATGGTCTACAGTGGGATGAAAGGGATACCTTTCCTTACTAAGATGTTTGTCCTATCCAGGCTTTCTTTAGCTTTACGTGCTCCGTTGTTCGGAGTTGTGTTTCCTGTAGAAATATAATGTCAGAGTTCAAAGATTTTAAGTGTGCAAAAACTCTGCTGCGTTTCACTGGGTTATGCATCCCCTTTATGTTCCAGCTCAAAAAACGAGTGTTGCCCACATTCTGCGTATTAGACATCATTTACCATAAAACAGAATAAGTGTATACAAAACAAAATTGCCCATACTGATCTACTAATTCCCTAGAGATCACACTCCTCATCATTAGTATAACAAAGCCAATAACCATCTATAAACCCAATAAGCCAACCAGGGCGAACAATTTTCTTATCTAGGTTGCTTCACAAACAACTCAAAATATTTAGGTTTGTGGGGGGTTTTTTCCCTCTTAACATCTACCTCCTAATACTCTGGACTGCAAAATCATTCCTTTTCAGTGACCCCATGTGGCCTTTGTGTTTTTAAGAAAAACTTTATTTTTTGTTTTTGTAATTTATTTGGGAACTAATAACTTTTAAATAAAACTGGAAATAGGTACATATAAATGAGCATTAGCTCATAGGTTTTGTTTTTTTTTTTTCATTAGATTTATTTCATTTTCATTATTTTATATAATAATAGTAATAATAATAATATAGTAATATAATAATAATTGATTAATTAATTAACTTATTATATATATTTATATCATCATTAATATGTTATTGCTCACCAGCACCCCCTATTTTTTTATGCATTGTTTATTTTGGAATGGGGGGTATTTTCCTGTATTCTGTGCTTGACACGTTTTGTGAGTTTGTTACTTAAGTGGTGCTCAGGTTTTTTTTTGTTTTTTTTTTTCTGTTGTTGCCGACCGAATGGCTGCCCCTGCCTTCATTGTGCCTTCACTGTTCATGCATCTGAGACTTACTCTGAGTCTGACTCTCTGAGTCTGACTCTCTACACCCAAAGTGGTCAAAGGGAATAATGTGATTATTAGCCATCAGATGAGAAATTAAAACCTCTTATATCATTATAAAGTCAGTTTGAAGCAGAAACGAGGTGATAATTGGTGAATCGCTACTGGTGCTCTGAAATGACGTAGGCGTAGCAGCACGTCAGATGGGCTGCTGTGGCGCTGTGATCGCTTCCACGTCTTTTATGATGAAATAATGCTGAATTTATGTGGAAATGATTGTTGTAGAAAAGCTTCAGATATCTGTTGCTGAGATAGATGATGACTAGGGGCAGATTGAAGCAGAAACAAAGTGATAATCAGTGAACCGCGGCTGGCTGTCAGAAATGACGCATGCGCACTGAAGACAGGGGTACTGATTTTTTAGGGGGGACCGTTTGGCCTGTCTCCTGCAGCATTTAAAAATTGTTTGAAATGTTTGTGTGTGCAGTGTGATGGCCGGCCCATTCCCCTCCCCAGTCTGCAGGGCATCGCCGTACTCAACATCCCGAGCTACGCCGGTGGTACCAACTTTTGGGGAGGAACCAAAGAGGACGACGTAAGAACCTTTCTGTGTGTTTTTTAGCCTGGAGGATGATTGACATTGTTTAGTTTTGTTTATCAACCTCCTCCAATCACAGCTTTGTGTTTTGCTTTTTGATCTCTCATGACAACAGTAGGTCACAGGGTCATGTGACCAGTTGTGTCACTTGGAAGGATTGGTGAGGAAGGTTACATTTTTCTGTGCACTCATTCAGTACTCAGCTGCACCAAAATGGATAACTGCATCATCATCATCAGCATCATCATCAACTATTTTATATCAGTCACTGCTTGTTCATATATGACCTACTGCATTGAGGTTCGGGGACATACATATAAAAGTAATACTAATCCAATATTTTTGTTGGAAAAGAAGCCACAAGAATTATCTGTAACAAATCACATTGTGAGCCAACAAATCCATTGTTTACATATTCTAAAATTCTGGGACTTGGTTGATTCCATCACAATACAAATTATGTATAAAGTTAAAAATAAACTGCTGCCACAACATGTCCAGGATCTGTTTAAATTGAGGGACTCCAGTTATAATTTGAGAGGAAGTTTATTTTTTGAGAAATGAAGGATCCAGACTACTGCAAAAAGTCACTGTGTTTCTGTTAAAGGTGTCCTGACAATATTAAAATACTTGGTACTTTAGTTGGTTTTAAAAGACATTACAAGAGTAATAAAATTGCTTGCTGTAGTTGAAGACTTAGGTCTATTGATTTAGTTAATAATTTCATGTTTGTGTGTTGTGTGCCAGTGTTTGTCTGGTTCTGTTTTGTAAACTGAGCTCATTGACTAATTTTGAACTTTTTTGTTTGGTATTTGTCATCATGGGTGTGTGTGTACATGTAGGTATGTATGCATGTGTATATATCTGTGTGTGTGTGTGTGTGTGTGTGTGTGTATGTGTATATATATATATATATATATATATATATATATATATATGTACAGTAGTGTTCAGAATAATAGTAGTGCTATGTGACTAAAAAGATTAATCCAGGTTTTGAGTATATTTCTTATTGTTATATGGGAAACAAGGTACCAGTAGATTCAGTAGATTCTCACAAATCCAACAAGACCAAGCATTCATGATATGCACACTTTTAAGGCTATGAAATTGGGCTATTAGTAAAAAAAAAAGTAGAAAAGAGGGTGTTCACAATAATAGTAGTGTGGCATTCAGTCAGTTTGTCAGTTTTGTGGAACAAACAGGTGTGAATCAGGTGTCCCCTATTTAAGGATGAAGCCAGCACCTGTTGAACATGTTTTTCTCTTTGAAAGCCTGAGGAAAATGGGACGTCCAAGACATTGTTCAGAAGAACAGCGTAGTTTGATTAAAAAGTTGATTGGAGAGGGGAAAACCTATATGCAGGCTGTTCATCTACAATGATCTCCAATGCTTTAAAATGGACAAAAAAACAGAAGCTGTGTGAAGCTAATTTATTTGCAAGAATCCCCTGCAAAGTCCCTCTGTTAAATAAAAGACGTGCAGAAGAGGTTACAGTTTGCCAAAGAACACATCAACTGGCCTAAAGAGAAATGGAGGAATATTTTGTGGATTGATGAGAGTAAAATTGTTCTTTTTGGGTCCAAGGGCCGCAGACAGTTTGTGAGACGACCCCCAAACTCTGAATTCAAGCCACAGTTCACAGTGAAGACAGTGAAGCATGGTGGTGCAAGCATCATGATATGGGCATGTTTCTCCTACTATGGTGTTGGGCCTATATATCGCATACCAGGTATCATGGATCAGTTTGGATATGTCAGAATACTTGAAGAGGTCATGTTGCCTTATGCTGAAGAGGACATGCCCTTGAAATGGGTGTTTCAACAAGACAATGACCCCAAGCACACTAGTAAACCAGCAAAATCTTGGTTCCAAACCAACAAAATTAATGCCTCGCAGATGTGAAGAAATCATGAAAGACTGTGTGTGTATAGATATGTATTTATAAAATTGTGTTTGTGTGCATGCATGTATATATGTGCGTATGTATTTCTTATTTATTTAGTATAAGTGGTGGGTATTTCTAAGCTTTACTTCTGCCCTCACCCTTTGGCCACTCGGGAACATTGTAGAGTTGTTTTATGAGGTTTTCTTTGTTGTTATTGTTGAACTGTGTGCCGAATAAATTCATTCATTCATTCATCATCATTTTTGGGGCAGTGACTCTGCCTGACCCAGAGGGGATGAGTCACCTGCAGAATTAATCTTCCACAGTGACTCAGTGTTTATGTCAAATTTAAGATGTGAGTCAAATATATGGGGCTCGTTTCAACCTGATCTCCAGCAATGTGATCAGCTGAGGACTCAGTGTCATTTTTCCTGAAGGTCATGAGGTTTGGACACAGATCAAAGACGGTCGTCATCACACCACTTGTCGGCGTCGGGAGGCTTGCAGCTGTGGTCTCACTCTGCCCCCTGGAGGAGCAACAGCAGTGCGACGTCTTCTGAAAACTTCACAAGAAAGCTGTTTTCTTTCACAGACCCAGAACTGTTAGTGTCTCTTATAAAAAGAGCAGAAAGCGAGGGTGTAGAACTAAAAGCCACCGTGTTCTGTCTATTAAAACAGAAAACACATCTTTCTGTGAGGCTGCAGCTCATTAAAATCTGCTGAAATGCTGACGTGGGATTTCGGTTTCTGCAGGTGTTTGTACATGTGATCAAGGATTAAGACACTTGTTACACGAGTAAGCAAAGTGAAGTGCATCATGTTTGCCCTCAACCTGAGAGAGAAGTGCTTCCTTTAAAATCTTAAGATTTTTCAGGCCCACAGAAGTGAGTACAGCAGGCCTAAGTTAACTCGGGTTCCTCAGTTTTTTGACCTGAGGAATGCGGATTGTAGTGGAGGATTTCCACAGCGTTGGAACCTGTCAGCTGTCCACACACATTAGAAACAGCAGTGTGTTCCACAAACGACGTCTCGGCCTGAATGGAACGCTGACCTCATTCAGCCTGGCTGAGGTTTGCTGAGATATCCAAATAATCTGGGAAACTTTGGCCGGCTTTTGGAAGATTTGACCACAGTGTCAAACAGGAGCTTTGGATTATGCTTGTTTGTGTTAATTGGTGTGAACTTTGTCATCTCACAGATTATCTGTGCATCTGTCATCTCGTCTGTCTGTCTCTCTCAGACCTTCACTGCTCCATCGTTTGATGATAAGATTCTGGAAGTGGTGGCGGTGTTTGGCAGCATGCAAATGGCTGTGTCCCGGGTCATCAACCTGCAGCATCACCGCATCGCTCAGGTCTGTCACTGTGTCTTGGTGTCTATCTGTTTACCTGTCCGCCGCCGTGATGGTCTTCTTTCCTGTGCCAGTGTCGTACAGTGAAGATCACCATCCTGGGTGATGAAGGTGTTCCGGTGCAGGTGGATGGAGAGGCATGGATCCAGCCACCAGGCTACATTAAGATCATCCACAAAAACCGAACTCAGACACTGACCAGGGACCGTGTGAGTACCGTATCCTGGATGTAGGACTGAGTGAGTGTGATGAAGGTTTTCTGGAAATTCCTGGAAAGTTACGTGGTGAACATTTCCAAGTTATTTTTGATACCAGAGTCTATTAAGGTACATTACTGCCACCAACTGTTCGGTTTGCAAATGTGGCAAAGCGGACAAGTCATGAGACAATTGGAAATCACGAATGAACGTGATAAGTCAGAATGTTTCTGTGCAGGCTCTCAGTTATACTTCTGACACCGCCATGGGAATTTCACGCAGGGAATTCTCCAGTTTGAATAACTTCACTCAAGACACACAGGTTTGTTGCAAAGATAGACAGGGCAGGTGGTTCACAATACAGAAATAATAATAATGACTTGGATTTCTATAGCGCCTTTCATGATACCCAAGCTCACTTCACAAGAGTGGGAGGAGGGAGGTAGAGGGCGGGGGAGGGGGGATTAGGGTGGATAGGCAAGAGAGAAGAGGTGTGTTTTGAGGAGCTTTTGGAACTGTGTCATAGAAGTGGTGGAACGGATGAGAGGGGGCAGGCTGTTCCAGAGGTTTGGGCAGTTACACAGAAAGCCTTATCTCCAAAGGTTCTGAGTCTGGTGCAGGGAGTGGAGAGTATGTCGTCGTTGGTGGAGTGCTGGGGCCGTGGCTGGGAGTAGGGGTGGAGGAGGTCGGTGATGTACTTTGGTGGCATTGAGTTGAGTGATTTTTAGGTGAGGAGGAGGATTATGTAGCTGATGCGTTCTTTGACTGGGAGCCAGTGTAGTTTCTTGAGGATGGGGGTGCTGCCAGGGCTTGGTGTGAGTTAGCACCCTGACAGCTGAGTTGTGGACATACTGCAATCTGTCTAGGGCCTTGTTAGGCAGCTCAGACAGGACACCATTGCAGTAGTCCAGACGGGAGGTGATGAAGGTTGGATAAGTGTTTATCCCTGACTGAGTTGGTGAGTGATGGCCGGCGTCTTGAAATGTTACGCAGGTGGAAGAAGGCAGATTTGGTGATGCTCTTAATATGGCAACTTCATGAGTGTGTGGAGTCCAGAATGACACCTGGGTTCTGCACTTCAGATGTTGGGGAGGTGGTGCAGCCATCAGTGACCAGGGTGAGGTCTCCAACCTTCTTGAGCAGTGGTGCTGGGGCCACCAGCCTAAGCTCTGTCTTGTTGGTGTCAAGTTTCAGTAGGTTGGTGGTCATCCAAGTTTCGATATCCTGTAGACAGCTGTTGAGTTGTATTTAGGGATGGGTATTGATAAGAGTTTATCGATATCGATGCCATTATCAATTCTGCTTATCGATCGGATTCCTTATTGATTCCCTTATTGATACCTCTTGTGAATTTTGTACTAAAAGTAGGCTTTACAGGTTTTCTATGTATTTTATTGAGTCTTAAAGTAAATAAATAGGAAATTGGTCACTGTATCCTTGATCTCTGGACATAAATAAAACGGTGTTTCACTTTGAAGTTATTAATTCCAACTGGATTCTATTGTTCTAACTGGACTCGGCAGAGAGCCGCGGAGCGTTTGGAGCTGTGTGAACAGAACGGAGGACGATTCTCATTTCAAGAGTCCCAGTTAGTGACTTTAATCCGCACAAAAGTGACTCACGATTTCACATATTCAGGGATGAAAGTGGTGAAAAACAAAAAAAACCTGAAACCCAAAATTACCACCCACATGAAAATGTTTGAATTCTAGAAGCTCTGAAATGCAATCTGGGACTATTCCAGACAATAAACTGCAGTGAGTGCAGCATCCATTTAGTGAGAAAAAACCCAACTTTCCTTATTCAAATTCATTCCAGTAGGATTCTGCTCTTACTAGGATGCAGCAGTTTTCTAGTTTGGCAGATAGTTCTGGAGGAAATCACTGAAGAAATTAACAAACTGAAAATATGGTTTGACCGAAACAAACTTAAACTTAAATAAGACAGGGATGAAATGGAGGTGTGAGAGTCACTAGGTGTTCACAGGAAACACTTATTTATTTCTGTATGTATGTATGTATTTATTTATGTATGTTCATTGTTAGTTGGTTTTATATTTTCTGTTGTGTTTTTAGTCAGGTTCTTTTTGTCTCTTTCTCTAAAATTGTATATAATCATTAGATTAGTTATTATTACTATTATTGTTGTGCTTACTATTATTATTAATATATAAACAAAATAAATTTAAAAAATATTACAAATTTGTAATACATTTGACTCTTTTACGACAACGCTTGACAGCTGCAACTGCTTAATGCTAACTAACATTGAAAATGCCATAGACATGCTAACGTGTTAGCATTGGTCCCGTTTTTTTTTTTTTTTTTTTTTTACTTTTTTTATTTCTTACAAGTATATATACAGAACAGAACAGTAGTCAAACATTATGGGATCAGCTCACAAGGGACAGGAGGAATTACAGTTTCAGATCACATTTTCATTTATATAAGTGAAGAGAAATAAAAAATAAATAAAATCCATTCAAATGTTAATGTCTTTGTTTATATAACTTATCCATTTGCGCCATTTCCTATTATAATCTTCTTTTTTAGTCTCAAACAATAAGTCATTTTTTCCATCACACAAATTTCCTGTACTATATCCAACCATTCTTTTTGTCTAGGTGGGTCTGAGGAAAGCCACTTTCTTGTTATGGCCTTCCTGGCAGCCGTAAGAAGAATTTTTACCAGATAATTATCCTCTTTCACTACTACTTTATCTATATTTTCCAAATACAGGGTGGAACAGTCCTTGGAAACCCTATATCCAAGCACACCATTTATCACAGTGTTCACGTCATCCCAAAACGGTTCTATTTTAGGGCAACACCAGAAGATGTGTGTGGTTTGCATTTATTTGACCACATTGCCTCCAGCATGATTGCTGTTTTAACAATTGTTTGCTTTTTAAATTTGGTGTAATAAAAAAACTTGTTAAATTTTTCCAATTAAATTCTCTCCATGTCAGTGAATTTGTGGATGTCTGTTGAGTTGTGCACGTGTGATACCATTCCTCTTCTTTGATTGTGATATTTAGCTCTTTTTCCCACTTGTGCTTTATGTATAATGTTGTTTTATTCTGACATTCCATTATGCTGTGGTATATTACTGATATAACCCTAGATATTTTTTGGTTATATGCATTAACCATCACTTCTATCACTGGGTTCATTTCTTCTGGTGTGGCCCTCTTCACCTCTTTATTGTAATATTCCCTCAATTGAAAATATCTAAACAAGTCTTGATTCTTAAGTGCAAATCTTTTCTTTAAGTCTTCAAAACTCCTTAATTCTCCATTCTCTGTGGCAGTACAAAATGCAGTCATTCCATTTTTCTTCCATTCTTTAAATGTTGAGTCATACAGCCCAGGTCTAAATTCACCATCCAATGTTATCCATTTTATAATTTTAGCCCCTTTTTCAGTTTAAGTTGTCTGGTAAGAGTAAACCACATTTCCGGTGTAAATATTGTTATTGGATCAATCAGATTCCTAATATGGCCAGGGATTGTTTTTTCTCTCAAGAGTGTTTGGATGTGATAGTCAGGGATGTATGTCTCAACCTCTTTCCATCTTGCTATATAATTTTCATCACACCAGTTAACTAGTGGTCGAAGCTGAACTGCATAAAAATATATCTTAAAGTTTGGGAGTGCCATTCCACCTTTATTCTTTGGCAATTGGAGCGTAGTGTATTTAACTCTGGCTTTCCTCCCTCCCCAAATAAACCTAGATACGAATTTATCCCATTCTATAAATTGTTTTGGTGGAATATCTATTGGTAGGGATTGAAATAAATACAGTAACCTTGGTAAAATATTCATTTTCACTATATTTATCTTACTACTAAAATCCAGTGGGTAAGTAGACCATCGTTCCATGTCCTTTTTTATATTTTGATTTATGTAGTTGTAATTAGCCCCATACAGATTTGAGATATTTTTGGTTATATATACCCCTAAGTATTTAATCTGTTTTGACTCCCATTTGACTCCATATTTATGTTTGATTTGTATTGAGGGGGTGTAATTAAATGAGAGAATCTGGGTTTTTGCAAGATTTAATTTGTATCCTGCATAATAATTGAATTTTTCTATAATTTCCATCATTCGCAGGAAGGAGGTATCTACATCTGATAAGTAAAGCACTATATCATCCGCAAAGAGGCCAATTTTTGTTCCCTATTTCCAACAGTTATACCCTTCAGTTCCGTATCCTGGCAGATTGCTTGTGCCAATGGTTCTATATAAATGGTGAACAATGTGGGGCTAAGACAACATCCCTGTCTCGTTCCTCTACCCAGTACGAATCTCTCAGTTAATGATCCATTCACCTTTACCCTTGCAGTAGGTTGTTGATAAATTTCCTTAATACAATTAATTGATTCTTCAGTGAAGCCAAATTTTTCCTAGTGTTTGGTATAAAAAAAAAATCCCAATTTATTCTATCAAATGCCTTTTCTGCATCGAGGCTTATCTTAGCTGCATTGTAGCTTTCTTTTGAATTTTATGTATGACGTGTAGCATTCTTCTAATGTTGTCTTGTGTTTGTCGGCCAGATATAAATCCTGTTTGATCTTCCTCAATTTAGTCTGGCATGAACTTTTCAAATCATTTACAGATAATTGAAGTGTATAATTTATAGTCCACATTTAGAATTGATATGGGTCTGTAATTACTACAATTTTCCTTATCTTTGTTTTCTTTAAGGATTAAAGTTATAATTGCCTCTTTCCATGATGGGGGTATCTTACCTTCTTTCATAATCCAGTTAAAAGTCCTAAGTAGAAGTGGACTCAGTTCATTTTGGAACACTTTATACCACTCTACAGGAAAGCCATTACTACCTGGGGCTTTATTTGTTCTTAACCTACCTATTGCCTTCTGTATCTCCTCCAGTGATATTTCTGATGTAACTATCTTATTTTGTTTCTCTCCAATACTAGGTAGATCAAGTGTATTTAAAAATCTCTCATTAATTTAGTATCTACCGTCGATGTTTGTGTATATAGTTTTTTATAATACTCCCTGAAGATATGTTCTATTTCTTTTGGCTCGGTCATCAGTTTGTTTGTATTAGGATCTTTTATTTTATGAATTGTATTATCATCTTGCTGTTTTCGTAATCTCCAGGCGAGTAGTTTAGTGGATTTAGGGCCCAATTCAAAATATGCCTGTTGTGTGAATCTTGCTTTTTTTCTCTATCTCTTGACCCAATATCTCATCTATGCGTCTCTTCAAAACTTGTACTTGTTCGTAAATTTTCTGATCCTTATTTTTCCCATATATCTGTTACGATTCTTTCAAATCTGAGATTAATTTTTTATGTTTCTGTTCTGATTTTCTTCAAATAAGTCATCCTCGCAATTAATCTCCCTCGTATTACAGCTTTGAGAGAGTCCCATATTATTGATGGATCTACCATACCATTGTCATTTTCTTTTAGGAATCTCTCAATTTCAGATTTAATGTCCTCAACTATTGTTTTTTATCATTTAGTATCCCCATATTTAGTCGCCACACTGTTTCCTTCTTTTTACTCTCAATTTGAATAGCTAAATATATTGCATTATGATCCGAAACATCTGCTACCCAAATTTTAGAATCTATTACCCTATAACAATCTGCTTTCTGTGTGAAGAAAGTCTATCCTAGAGTGGACGGAATGTGGCATCGAATAATGTGTATAATCTTTCTCTAGAGGGTGGAGGTTTCTCCAGATGTCCACCAGTCCCAATTCTGCACAAAATGTATTGAGTAGTTTTGTTAAATGATTTTTAGTCTTCTTTTTGCTTGTTGTATCCAGATTGTGATTTAATATCACATTCATATCCCCTCCACATATACAGATTCCCTTAGTTTCCATTGCAGTGATATCAAATAGGGACTTAAAGAAATGTTTGTTACTTTCAGGTGGGGCATAAATGTTCACTAGTGTCATTAGATTATTTTCCACTTTACCCTTTAGTATGCTATATCTTCCCTCTTTGTCTTTTATTTCTTTCAGGTATTCAAATTTAACAGAGTTTGAAATCAAGATTGCTACCCCTCTTTTGCGTTTACCTCTGTATGAACTATAATAAGTATGTTTATAACCAAATCCCTTTAGTTTCTCATGTTCTTGTGTTGTTAGATGTGTTTCTTGTAAAAAAAAGTAATCTGCATCTTTTCTTTTTTTAATTTTGTCATTACTTTGGCTCTTTTAATTGGATTACCTAGACCATTAACATTTAGAGACATCAACTTAAGTCCATGGCCTTGAGTCATTTAGTTTGATGTGAGCATTTTCACTGCATCCCCTTAATTTAACAACAAAACTGCAGTATTTCCCCTGAAGCCATACTGTATACATAACAAACACTAACAGCTCTAAGAACTCGAGCAAAGGAACATTACCTAAATAACTACCTGACTTCCAAAAGCAGGTGAACACCTTCCACACTACAATTGTGGGTTGAGGGAGCTGTCCCAGATAGGGCCCCTCTGTAGTAAGGTCTGGACTTAGCCAATAACTCTTACTCATCAACATCCTAAAAGAACTTTCCTATGTAACTGCCGATCATTCATAACAATTAGGACAAACTAATATGCGGACAGTTTAGAGGAGTGCAATAAGTCTTAAACCAAATTATTAATTTTCAGTCTTATTCTTTTCGATTTTATTACTCCAAATTATTATTGGTCATATTGGTCATTATTATCATTGGTCCCATTTTTAAGTTAGAAAATACATCTATCAACTGTTTCAGAAGACCATAACAGGTCGGTTTAACATCTTCTTTGTCTTTCAGCTGTTCCCGTTAGGGGTCGCCACAGCAGATTAATCGTTTCCATCTCACCCTGTCCTCTGTATCTTCCTCTGTCACACCAACCACCTGCATGTCCTCTCTCAGCACATCCATGAACCTCCTCTTTGGTCTTCCTCTTCTCCTCCTGCCTGGTGGCTCCATCCTCAGCATCCTTCTCCCTATATACCCTGGGTCCCTCCTCTGCACATGTCCAAACCATCTCAATCTCGCCTCTCTGACTTTGTCTCCAAACCGTCCCACCTGAGCTGTCCCTCTGATATGTTCATTCCTAATCTTGTCCATTCTTGTCACTCCCAAAGAGAATCTCAACATCTTCAGCTCTGCCACCTCCAGCTCTGCCTCCTGTCTTTTTGTTAGTGCCACTGTCTCTAAACCGTACAACATAGCTGGTCTCACTACTGTTTTGTAAACTTTCACCTTCACTCTTGCTGATATTCTTCGGTCACAAATCACTCCTGCCACCTTTCTCCACCCACTCCACCCTGCCTGCACTCTCTTCTTCACCTCTCTACCACACTCTCCATTACTTTGAACAGTTGACCCCAAATATTTAAACTCATCTACTTTCACCACTTCTACTCCTTGTAACTGCACTATTCCACTGGGCTCCCTCTCATTCACACACATGTACTCAGTCTTGCTTCTACTGACTTTCATTCCCCTTCTCTCCAAAGCATATCTCCACTTCTCCAGACTAGACTCAACTTGCTCTCTACTCTCTCTACAGATCACAATGTCATCTGCAAACATCATAGTCCATGGGGACTCCTGTCTGATCTCATCTGTCAACCTGTTCATCACCACTGCAAACAAGAAAGGACTCAGAGCTGATCCTTGGTGTAATCCCACCTCCACTTTGAATGAGTCTGTTATTCCGACTGCGCATCTCACCGCTGTCACACTATTCTTGTACATGTCCTGCACTACCCTAACGTACTTCTCTGCCACTCCAGACTTCCTCATACAATGCCACAACTTTTCTCTTGGCACCCTATCATAAGCTTTTTCTAAGTCCACAAACACACAATGTAACTCTTTCTGTCCTTCTCTGTACTTTTCCAGCAGTATTCTCAGAGCAAACATTGCATCTGTAGTGCTCTTTCTCGGCATGAAACCATATTGCTGCTCACAGATCTTCACCTGTTTTCTAAGCCTCGCTTCTACTAGCTTCTACTACTCTTTCCCGTAACTTCATGCTGTGGCTGATCAGCTTTATGCCTCTGTAGTTACTGCAGCTCTGCACATCACCCTTGTTCTTGAAAATAGGAACCAGCACACTTCGTCTCCACTCCTCAGGCATCCTCTCACTTTCCAAGATTTTATTAAACAATCTGGTTAGAAACTCTACTGCCATCTCTCCTAGACATTTCCATGCCTCCATTGGAATGTCATCTGGACCAACTGCCTTTCCACTCTTCATCCTCTTCATAGCTGCCCTCACTTCTTCCTTGCTAATCTCTTTTACTTCCTGATTTACTCTCACCACATCATCCAGCCTTTTCTCTCGCTCATTTTCTTTATTCATCAACTCTGCAAAATATTCCCTCCACCTTCTCAGCACACACTCCTCACTTGTCAGCACATTACCATGTGCATCTTTTACCATCCTAACCTGCTGCACATCCTTTCCAGCTCTGTCCCTTTGTCGTGCCAATCGGTACAAGTCCTTTTCTCCTTCCTTACTGTTCAACTTCTTGTACAGCTCGTAATATGCCTTTTCCTTTGCTTTTGCCACTTCTCTTCTCGCCTTACGCCGCATCTCCTTGTACTCCTGTCTACTTTCTTCGTCTCTCCGACTATCCCAAAACTTTTTCACCAACCTCTTTCTCCTTATGCTTTCCTGGACCTCTTCATTCCACCACCAAGTCTCCTTGTCTTCCTTCCACTGTCCAGATGTCATACCCAGTACTGCCCTAGCTGTCTCCCTCACCACATCTGCAGTACTTTTCCAGTTGTCCAAAATTGCTTCCCCTCCAACTAGTGCTTCTCTCACCTGCTCGCTAAATTTCACACAACAGTCTTCCTCCTTCAGCTTCCACCATCTGATCCTTTGTTGAGCTCTCACTCACTTCTTCTTCTTTACCTCTAAAGTCATCCTACAAACAACCATCGTATGCTGTCTAGTGACACTCTCTCCTGCTACCACCTTACAGTCTGTGATTTCTTTTAGCTTGCATCTCCTATAAAGAATGTAGTCCACCTGTGTGCACCTTCCTCCACTCTTATATGTTACCATGTGCTCCTCCCATTTCTTAAAGTAGGTATTCACCACAGCCATTTCCATCCTTTTTGCAAAATCAACTACCATCTGTCCTTCCCCATTCCTATCCTTGATACCATATCTACCCATTACTTTCACATCACCTCTGTTCCCTTCACCAACATGCCCATTGAAGTCTGCTCCTATCACCACTCTTTCATGCTTGGGCACACTCTCCACCACCTCATCTAACACACTCCAGAAATCTTCTTTCTCCTTCATCTCACAACCTACCTGTGGGGCATATGCACTGATGATATTCATCATCACCCCTTCAATTTCCAACTTCACACTCATCACCCTGTCAGACACTCGCTTAACCTCCAACACACTTTTAACATACTCTTCCTTTAAAATGACCCCAACACCATTTCTCTTCCTGTCCTCACCATGGTACAACAACTTGTACCCACCGCCGATGCTCCTGCTCTTACTTCCCTTCCACTTGGTCTCTTGCACACACAATATGTCTACCTTTCTCCTCTCCATCATATCAGCCAGCTCTCTCCCTTTACAGTCATACTACCAACATTCAAAGTCCCCACTCTCATTTCCACCCTTCTAGTTTTCTTCTTCTCCCGCTGTTCGTGGCAACGTTTTCCTCCTCTTCTTCATCGTCTTCGCCCAGCAGTAGCCCAATTTCCACCGGCACCCTGTTGGGCAATAGCACCGGTGGCGGACGTTGTTAACCCGGGCCGCGACCGATCCGGTATGGGAATTCGATTCTGAGTCTGCCCTTCCTGACGCAACCCTCCTCATTTATCCGGGCTTGGGACCGGCACTCAGAATGTACTGGCTGCACACCCCATGTGGCTGAGTTAGGTCGGTTTAACATAAAAAAGGTAAATAATACTCACAGTCATATGCTCTTTAGGGTTTTAGCGGGGGAAAGCGAAAGAAAAAAATTAATCAACGAAGCAATGATCGAAGCACTGCTTCGGTCTGCGAATCACTGCTTCGATTGGTTCAAGGTTCAAAGCAAAGCCGCGCTGCAGAAAAGTTTATTACAGACCACTGCAGGGTCTGTAATCAGTGTAGAGAAATGATCATTTTTTTCTGACAAACACCCCCCAAAAACAATGGCCACTCTGAAGGACCGATAAGGGAATCGTTAAGTAAAAAGGTTATTGATGTCGGAATCATTTCTTAACGATAGTCGAAAGGAACCGGTTCTCGATACCCATCCCTAGTTGTATTGGTGGGAGTTGCAAGGAGGGCTTGGTGCTGATATGCAGTTGAGTGCCGTCAGCATAACAGTGAAAACTGAGTCCATGGTTGCGGATGGTCTGACCAAGGGGGAGCAAGTAGATGGTAAAGAGTAAGGGACCAAGGACAGATCCCTGGGGGATGCCATGGTTAACTGCTGCAATGGTGGAGTTGGAGCCTTGCAAAGTGATGTATTGTTTTCAGTTAGAGAGGTAGGACTGGAACCATTAGGGTGAAGTATCAGTAAGGCAGATGAGCTCGGAGAGATGGGAGATGAGGATGGAATGGAAAATGGTATCTAAGGCAGCGGAGAGGTCTAGGAGGATGAGGATGGAGACGAGGCCATTATATGCAGCAATCAAGAGGTTGTTTGTGATTTTGATCAGAACAGTTTCAGTGCTATGATGGGGTCTGAAGCTGGATTGGAGGGGTTCAAAGAGCTCATGGTGGGACATGTGGTGTTCTAGCTGGGCAGCCACTGCTCTTTCCAAGATCTTACTCGGGAATGGTTTATTATACAAAGCGCTTTGGACACACCAACGAACAGCATACAGCAAGTGTCTGAGTGTGTGTGTGTGTGTGTGTGTGTGTGTGTGTGTGTGTGTGTGTGTGTGTGTGTGTGTATGAATCAGCACTTAGAGTGCACCCTTATGTACACATGTCAGGACGGTGTTCGTGCACAAGTAATCATGAGCTCATCTCCTTAAACTGATACTGGTAGTTATCTGAAAATGACTTCATCTGGAAACAGGCTATGGAGAGACGAATTTCCACAAAAAATGTTTTGTCTCAATGCTGCAGTTAAGCCGCGGTCCCACCGAATAATGAAGGATGAAGAAGGAGCCATGCACCCTGTTTTTTTTGTTTCGTGAGCTATCGTGGCAGTATAGTGGCTCAGAGTGGTTCTTAGAGGCATTATCTTCAGTTAACGAGGCTCCTCTCTGAGCGTGGCGCTAATTTCAAGCTGTTCAAAATTTAGCAACAACAGCGTGGCGCAATTTGTGTTCGAGTTACTGCAACAGCTTAGAGGCATTTGCGTGGTGCTTACGAGTCTGCTAAAAGCTCATTATCCGTGTGCCTGGCACCTTCGCAGGACCTGAGAGGCTATTTTTGGAACAGCTCTCCTCTTGCGCACACAATTCCACCTGCTCTGTGCGCTGGACTCTATATAAAATAATTATTTTGTAGTGGATTAATCATTTTCTGCCAAACCTTGAATGCTGAAAACACCTCTTCTAGAATCAGAGGACTGTTTCATCTGGACACTTTTTTTTCCCCTCTTTCCTGCTCCATGTGGAATGTATTTTGAACAGCTTAAGGTAATTATTTTTAATGTTTTTATACCTTAATAAAACAGGTCCTTGCTGTAAAAGTATGTCTGTATGTTGATGTCTGTTGTATGTTGATTTAATATCTTGTTAATGGATCACATGAGCTCCGCTGTGTGTGCGCACTGATGCAGTGACTCATTATCACGCTTCAAACGAGCATTTAGGCAGAACACCAGCTTACAAAAGAGTGATATTTCAGTCAATACTGGACGAACACAAAGTTAAAATTTGGGTGACTGCGTGAAAGTGGATGTGTTTAAAGCCATTGAAGATAATAACTCCAGTGGAGCAGCTAAGAGCAGAAGCTGTGCGGCAACACAGGTGGAGAGCGTGCAAAAGACCGATTTTGAAGACATAACACAAAGGTAAAAGTTGTATCATGATAACTTGTTAGCTGCGGAAGAAATAAAGATATATATATATATATATATTGCAGAAATAAACGGACGAACACAGTTAAAAGTGGATTCACGTTGTAAAAATGATTGTGTTTAAAGCCAGGGAAAAAATAAAGCCAGCAAGCCACGGATGGAAAGGAAGCCACTTAGAATGAGCACAGAGGCGGCTGTCCATGAACCCGTGGTTTGGGTCTAGCTGGTCTGGTGCATTACAGGTCGACAGCAGCCTGGCGCACAGTGCACTACTGCGGAACTGTGCTGGAGTGTCTATTTTTGGACTGCGTTTAAAAAAAGAAAGGGACATCTTTAAATGCTGCTGTGAATCTGTGAATTGAAAACCCAGACTTTGAAGGGACCAGGTGTGGGAGGGCTGGAGGTTTGGACCAAACTCATGCCTAAACGTGCGCCAACATGGCGTTATCATGGCACTATCATGGCACTACGTAGATTAGTGTGGCTGATGGGAGCCATTCGAGGCTGTAATGACAGGTCGGTCGTGGCTCACTAGAGGCTGCTACGCGGCACATGCGGGGTACAGAGAGGCACATAGTGGCACCTTCATAGTGGATATGTGATAGATCAAAACGTGGGTCATTCTTCAAATAATCACCCCGCACCCATGCGTGGCTCCTTCTTCAGCCTTCATTATTCGGTGGGACCGAGGCTTTAGGCGCGATCAGAACAGACTCTGTCTCACTTTGAGTCAGACAGAAACATGTGGCTACAGTCGTTTTGTGCAAACTGCATGAACAGTCTCTGGATTAAGCAAGGACATTTCACAGTGCATTCCCACAGTGATGAACACAATATGAAATAAACATGGCGTCACATGAAGAAAATAATTTTACTTTCATAATCCCTCCCTTTTGATCATATGTTCAATCAAATCATAGCAAAATAATAACATAACAGAGCATCTGTATTGTCACACCTTTGCAAGTTTAAGACAACACATCATAGGATTACATTCTTCAAAATCATAGACATTCCCCAGACCATAGAATAATGTCAGCCATGATGGATGGAGTGGGGTTGGTTAAAGTCTCTAGGTTGTTGGGGGAAGGGGATCAAGAACAACAGCCAGTTCTTTCAGTACTTTTTTGCAGTGAGTTGTGTGTATCCACGTCGATCTTTCTGTGACCATGATGGCGGTATGCGTCGTCAATTGCACTTGGATGGGGCCTATCCAGCGATGATCATTCCAGCACTTCTTTCTCAGATTCTTTACAATCACAAAGTCTCCAGGGCGGATATCATGGAGTGGTTGTTCACCTGACGATGGAAGGGCTGCCTTCACTTGAGACCTGCACACAGAAAGAGCTTGTGAAAGCTTAATCAATCAATCAATTTTTTTATATAGCGCCAAATCACAACAAACAGTTGCCCCAAGGCGCTTTATATTGTAAGGCAAGGCCATACAATAATTATGTAAAACCCTAACGGTCAAAACGACCCCCTGTGAGCAAGCACTTGGCTACAGTGGGAAGGAAAAACTCCCTTTTAACAGGAAGAAACCTCCAGCAGAACCAGGCTCAGGGAGGGGCAGTCTTCTGCTGGGACTGGTTGGGGCTGAGGGAGAGAACCAGGAAAAAGACATGCTGTGGAGGGGGAGCAGAGATCGATCACTAATGATTAAATGCAGATTGGTGCATACAGAGCAAAAAGAGAAAGAAACAGTGCATCATGGGAACCCCCCAGCAGTCTACGTCTATAGCAGCATAACTAAGGGATGGTTCAGGGTCACCTGATCCAGCCCTAACTATAAGCTTTAGCAAAAAGGAAAGTTTTTAAAGCCTAATCTTAAAAGTAGAGAGGGTGTCTGTCTCCCTGATCTGAATTGGGAGCTGGTTCCACAGGAGAGGAGCCTGAAAGCTGAAGGCTCTGCCTCCCATTCTACTCTTACAAACCCTAGGAACTACAAGTAAGCCTGCAGTCTGAGAGCGAAGCGCTCTATTGGGGTGATATGGTACTATGAGGTCCCTAAGATAAGATGGGACCTGATTATTCAAAACCTTATAAGTAAGAAGAAGAATTTAAATTCTATTCTAGAATTAACAGGAAGCCAATGAAGAGAGGCCAATATGGGTGAGATATGCTCTCTCCTTCTAGTCCCCGTCAGTACTCTAGCTGCAGCATTTTGAATTAACTGAAGGCTTTTTAGGGAACATTTAGGACAACCTGATAATAATGAATTACAATAGTCCAGCCTAGAGGAAATAAATGCATGAATTAGTTTTTCAGCATCACTCTGAGACAAGACCTTTCTGATTTTAGAGATATTGCGTAAATGCAAAACAGCAGTCCTACATATTTGTTTAATATGCGCTTTGAATGACATATCCTGATCAAAAATGACTCCAAGATTTCTCACAGTATTACTAGAGGTCAGGGTAATGCCATCCAGAGTAAGGATCTGGTTAGACACCATGTTTCTAAGATTTGTGGGGCCAAGTACAATAACTTCAGTTTTATCTGAGTTTAAAAGCAGGAAATTAGAGGTCATCCATGTCTTTATGTCTGTAAGACAATCCTGCAGTTTAGCTAATTGGTGTGTGTCCTCTGGCTTCATGGATAGATAAAGCTGGGTATCATTAATGCAGTAAGACACAAGATTGTGATCAATAAACACTGCATCTTCCTCTGTCAACACCTTGGGATGGAGTCCTGTGTGGGGTGGTCTTCAAAACAGGATTTCAAAGGGTGACAGATTAAGTCTCTGTCGTGTGCGAAATCTCATTTGCATCAGAGCCAGTGGTAAGCATTTTAAGTTCAGTGTCCAAAACAGCACTCAGCTCTTTGATCACTTCATTCACAAAGTGTGTACCATTGGCTGAAGAGAGTTTTTCTGGAACTCCCCATCTGGGAACAATGTCTGTCATTAAAGCTTTTGCTGCTGCCTTTGCTGACACGTGTTTTGTTGGAAAGATCTCAACCCATTTGGAAAACATGTCCACTATTACAAGGCAGTACTTCTTCCCCCCTGCTGGGGTTAATTCAATGAAATCCATCATAAGATGTTGGAAAGGACCCAAAGGGGGCGGGGGGTGGGGGTGGGGGTGGGTGCACCCACAGAAGTCAGTGGAGTAGTTTTACCTGAATTGTTTTGGGTACCGATCAAACATCTTTTACAGAAGTCAGTTGCAGAGGCCACAAAGCGTTTAGTGAACCAAAATTTGTGAAGGTCAGCACATATTCCCCCTTTGGACACATGGTCATGACCATGTGACAAATTAGCATACATTGAGAAAAGGGCTTTAGGCATGCAAGGTTTTGGGGGCTCAGATGGCAGATGTGGACCGTACCAAATCCTATCAACCTTTTCAGCATCAGTTTTGCACCAAAGAGAGACATTACCGGGAGTCAGGTGAAGCAAGATCAGCCACCAGAGTGGAAGGAGCGGAAACACACACGAGGATAAGAGCAGGGGCCCGAAGGGCAGCCTGCTTAGCAGCATAATCAAGAAAATTATTACCTAAAGAAACTGGGTCAGTGTGGGAAGTGTGGGATGAGCACTTGCAAACAGCAATAGAGGAAGGGAGCAAAATGGCATCCAAAAGAGCTTAAACTGAATGATGGAAGAGCCATCGGACTTCAGAAACCCTCAGTGATGCCAGAGGGCACCAAAATCATGCACAACATCGAAAGCGTAAGCCAAGTCTGTGTAAATAGTAACAGACTGGTCTGTGGCTAATTTGCACACTTCTGTTAATGCAACCAGTTCTGCTGCCTGGGCAGAAAAGCTGGATGGAAGAGAACCCATGGACATAACCTCATGATCCGAAACAACAGCAAAACCCTCACGAATAATACCAGCCGAGTCACGAGTGCCAGAGCATCTACATACAGGATCATGTCACTGTTTGAAATGGGGACAGAAGAAAGATCAGGTCTGGGAGTCGAAACCTCCTGAAGTGCCGCCTCACAGGAGTGAGGCTCGCCATCCTCAGGTAGAGGCAACGGGGTTGCTGGGTTCAAGGTGGAACAATGTTTGATGGTAACATCAGATAAACCAAACACAGTTGTGTGATATTTCATTCAACGGGAAGAAGACACGTATGACATCTTTTGATCATGCAGAATGGAAGACACGCAGTGTGGAACATGAACGGTCAAGGGAGCATAACCCGTGAGTTCACGATCAGCCAGGATTGTTTGCTCTGTCGCAGCGACAGCACGCAAACAAGGTGGAAAACCCTCAGCCACAGGATCAAGTTTTCAAGAGAAGTAACCACAAGGGCGATTACGACCCACATGGGGTTATGTCAGAATGGAGGTCATACAACCTGCACGTTCATCCACATACAAGTGAAATGGTTTGGCAGAATCTGGGATACCCAAAGTGGGAGTGGTCTGTAAGGCCTTTTTTAATGCAGTGAAAGCGTCTCTGCATCAGGAGACCAGTGGAATCTGATGGGAGCAGAAAACTTCACCACTGATCTCAATGGGGCTTCCATGCAGGAATAATCAGGAATGAAATTCCTACAATAGGATCACATCCCCAGAAAAGACAACATTTATTGTCTTGAACACCTGTTTGTTCCACAAAATTGACAAACTCACTGACTGAATGCCACACTACTATTATTGTGAACACCCCCTTTTCTACTTTTTTTTTTTACTAATAGCCCAATTTCATAGCC